>NC_069500.1:725502613-725597613 GCF_027579735.1 Bombina bombina | reverse complement strand
TGCTCGGATGGATTTTATGATTTGTAAAAAATAGCAAAAAACGCGACCACTCGCAATGACGTGTACCCTCACGTGTGTGCCCGTTTGAGTTGCACATTTGCTGACTTGAACTTCGTGAGTTTTTGTTAATTCTCGGTGTTTCTCATACATGAGCACCAATCAGCTAAGTTGTGGGCGGGGTGTCCATCCGACACATCATATATATGTTAATATTGGTTTGTTTACAACATCTTTAATATTAAATGGTAATTATATATTGACTCAACTGTCAGATGTGAAAAAAATATATAATTTTTTTTAGCGATATGCATATCTTGAGAACTACTGTCGTTAGGAGCAAGAAATTTGTCATGTAAACTTACTATATAATAAAGATTTTAAATGATATTTTTTACTTTTCTAACAGTTTTTGAGATATAGATATCCTCATAAATCACCCCCCCTTTTCACCCCCCTTAAGTGGATTTTCAAAAAATGGTAAAACACATGTTTATTTATTTTTAGAAGAGAATGTAAATACTAATTTTCATGTCTGTAACATCTTTGGTTTATGAGATATAGATATCCTCATAAATGACCCCCCCCCTTTTCACTACCCTTAAGTGGATTTTAAGGCTTTGATTTTAAAGGAGAATGTAAATACTGTACCAATTTTAACGTCTGTAACATCTTTGGTTTTTGAGTTATAGGTATCCTCATAAATCCTCCACCTTTTCACACCCATTAAGAGGATTTTTGGGAAATGGTAAAACACGTGTTTCTTTATTTTTCAAGGAGAATCTAAATACTAATTGTCACGTCTGTAACATCTTTGGGTTTTGAGATAAAGGTATCCTCATAAATCTCTTTAAGTGGATTTTTGGGAAATGGTAAAACGTGTTTATTTTTAAAGGAGAATCGAAATACAAATTTTCAAGTCTGTAACATATTTGTTTTTTGAGATATAGCTATCCTCATAAATCACCCCCCTTTTCACCCCCCTCTTTAAGTGGATTTTTGGGAAATGGTAAAACACGTGTTTATTTTTAATGGAGAATATAAATAGCAATTTTTACATCTGTAACATCTTCGGTTTTTGAGATATAGGCATCCTCATAAATTACCCCCCTTAAGTGGATTTTTGGGAAATGGTAAAACACGTGTTTCTTTATTTGTAAAGGAGAATGTAGAAACCAATTTTTACATTTGTAACATCTTTGGTTTTTGAGATTTAGGTATCCTCATAAATCACCCCCTTTTCAGCCCCCTTATGTGGATTTTCGGGAAATGGTAAAACATGTGTTCCATTATTTTTAAAGGAGAATCTAAATACCAATTTTAACATCCAGAACATCTTTGGTTTTTGAGCTATAGGTATCCTATTAAACAAATGTAACCCCCTTTTCACCCCCTTAGGGGCATCATTTTCAAAAATCCTTCTTGCCTACATTATAAAAACAACGTACCTTCCAAATTTCACGTTCCTACGTTAAATGGTTTGAGCTGGGCGTTGATAAGTCAGTCAGTCAGGACTTCTTCTTATATATATATATATTTCGTGGTTGGGTGATCCAAGCACTCCCTGTTCTGGTTATATGCCTGGGTGCTCTCAAATAGATATTTTACAATGTTCAACAGAATAGAACTCACTCTCAGGTCTTTAATTAATCCAATATTCACAATTTTTATTGAATTGAATTAAATTTTTATTGAATTCTTATAATATCCAAAATGAGGTTATTCCTCACATGGACCTTTCTCAAGACCGTTTTTAATCTTAGTTAGCTTTTCTGATTCGTTTATATGATTAATTTGTTTATGAACAAATCAGAAAAGCTAACTAAGATTTAAAACAGTCTTAATAAAGGTCACTGTGAAGACTGAAACGTTTACCTCATTTTGGATATTATAAGAATTCAATAAAAATTGTGAATATTGGATTAATTAAAGACCTGAGAGTGCCTCCTCTTCTCTTGAACTTTATATATATATAAAGTGGATAGGACTTTATCCCTTGCGCGGAGGGGACTTTATCCCTATCTGTGTTAAAGATGTTATCCTCTCTTCGGACGGTTAGTGTATCGTATTTCTTTCAACAGCCTCTTGACATATGGTGTTTGTTTGCTTCTCCTCTGTGGGGTGTGGTAGAAAATCTCTGGAAATGGAGCTTGTCACTTCTCCTCTGTGGAGCTTGGTAGAATCTCTTACATAAGTAAGGAATGGATTTCTGAAGAATGTGTTTGAAATACTTGTAGGTATTTAATTGAAAAACTCCTTTATTAGGCAAAAACTTAAAACACAAACAGTGTGTTAGTTTAATTACACATTAAAAACTGAGGGTAAAAAGCCCCCCAAAAAGTATTTATAATACTGTCCTCCTGATAATGTCCCAGATATATATATGCATTGGAACCCTTTGCAGTGAAGTAGATAAAAACATGAAAAAGCATATTTATGCAATATTTATGTTTAATAAAGTAATATAAAAAGAAATTCCTGAGGAGGAAAAAACTTAAGAGGATGCGCTTGGAACACAGGTTATCAAAGTAGGACCTAACACTTTATGATTGGGTTTGTACCCATATGCATAAATAAAAAAAATATTGTTATAAACAGCACAGTGTTTGGTATGTGTGAAAAATTAATAATAATGACGAAAATAAATTGTGTGTAAAACAAGTGCTCAGGACAATTTGTGTATAATATTAGTGATACATTGAAATAATCAGATATCACAGATAAACAATGATATTTGTGGCGATGAGTAAAATATATAAAAAAAGTACTTATCAAAGTCCCAAAAATTGCTGTGATGTAAAAAATAAGTGTCCAATCCTAATATGTGAACGGTGATGTGTTCAGGTGTTTGGCGTGCTCCTCTTGTGTCCCGCGGTGCGATGGGTCAGGGTGTCTAGAATGGAAGATAAACAAGGGGCGCCAACATAGTGTGAATCGTTCAAACAACAAATATAAAAGTGATGTGCAAAAAACTACTCACAAGGAAAGTGGCACCTTAAATGAATAAGGTGCGATAAAGCAGGCTGACATTCAAATTCCAGCAGTCAGTACGCTGGAGGTCTCACCCAGAGGACCTGTGGAATCCAGATAGGCGTCTAGAAAGTAGCACCCACGTTTTTTAGGGCCAATGGCCGGACCAGGTGAGCTGCAAGCTGATAGGTGTTCTCCTGCTGCACTCACGCCACCGAGACTTTTCTCCAAAACTGACAGTGTCAGTGTATGAAAGGTTCCGTGGTAAAAGTCCTGTTTCAAAAACAAGTGGATCGTGGAAAGAAGCAAAAATACCGGGTCGTGGTATAAAACAAACAGTATTTATTTTGCAACTCGTTTCTCAGTCTATTCCAGACCGTTTCATCAGGCATGCCTATCAGCACCATTTTTCCAACATATATACACATATAAACACATAAATACTCATGAATACACATGTATACACTTATATACACACCACTAGCAAAATTATTATGACTCGTTGAAGGCTCAAATGATGGATAACTTTTGTTTTAGCAATAAAGTATTTTTTAAATAAGGTATGCACATAGTTTTTTTTAGACATAACACTTTGCACACTTTATAGACTACAGTATACAGTATACTATATAGTGTAGTATAGTGTAAATATAACTTTTATATTCGCTGGGAAACAGAAAAATTAGAGTGACTCACTTTATTGCTATATTCACTTTATTGCGGTGGTCCGGAACCAAACCCCACAATATCTCTGAGGTATGCCTGTATATACATATATATGGTACCAAAAAACATCATATATACTGTATGTAGAAATATCTATTTATGACTAAATCGAACATAATCTGTTATGTGAAGAACATTGAAATGTGAAATCTGTGATCAGGTTTGCGTGCGAGTAGGGTGATAGGTATTTTTTTTCCACTTTTTTTGCTCCATTGACTTCTATGGGAGAATACGTTAACGCGTGTGCAATATCCTAACCTGCTTTTTTATTGCGCAAGCGAAAACTCGCGCGTGCGGAACCGCTCCACTTGTAATCTGGCCTTTTATGTTTTTTGTGACTTTTTTTATAAACAGTTTGTCCATTTTAGAACTCAGAGCAATGTAAGTAAAAGTGGCAGATATTTGTTTTTCCCAGAAAGACACTGACAGGTTTATAAACGGAGTGACAGATACAGATGTTTCAATAGCTAGCTCATATTTCAATCTCGTTGAGTTTGCCGTATGAAAGCTTCACTTTCACTCAGTTCTTTTTTAATTAGCTTCCATTTCTATGGCATTTCAATCAATTAGAAGCACGTTAATTCAAATTATTTAAGATGATCAAAATATATATAAGATGGTAAACATTTGATTTGTTTTCACTCTATCATTATTTTTCATCTTTTTTTGTAACATGTCAACTTATTCCACAATGCTTTAATGGTTGCACAAAAATCAGAAAAGACAGGAAATGCAGAATGGAGTAGAATAAAGTAAAGCTTATAGGACCCCTTTAAAAGTGATGCAGCATTTTAGGGAGCATGTTAACAGAGTAACCACCCTTTTTTTTCTCTTTCTGTTTTTTTAAGAGCTAATAAGACATCATTGGTAGATTCCTACGGAAACGTCTGTCATTGTATGTGCTATTTTTTGTATGTCTATTGTTTTATTTTTGTAAAGAAAATAACAATAAATTTAAAAAAAAGTGATGCAGCATATTTATAAAAAGGAAGAAACTAGCACAAGAACATATCTTTGTAAAAGAGGAAGTTATTTTACCTCAAAATTTGTGAGAGAGTTTATCTTTCAGCCACTCTTTTACTTAGCTCTGTAGAATCTTTTGGTGCACTACAAATAACTGACATTATTATTATTAATAATAATAATAGTAATAATAATAATACTGTTACCTGCCTGGTGAGAAATAGAGCAAACAAAAAAGTGTACTTTGCTTTTCTGTGATCTTGTGGGATATCACTATAATTTCATAGTAAACTTCCCTAAACTGAGGAGATAAATAAAGTGAATGTGACTATGCCTGCCTGAAGTATGCCCCTGGCAATTCCCAGGTCAAGCATAATAATTAATATAAAACATAATGACCGTGGCTCCAAACTCTTTCCAGCTCTGTGCATATGGAATTTCTAAGGATCCACGCCCTTAGGTCCAGAGTGCCGTTACTGCGGTGGATCAATTCACACACCCCAGTATTCCACAAGAAAGTAACAGGTACTATGAGGTTTGCAAAATATATAAAACACAAGTTTATTGAAAAAAGTTTTAAAAGAGATATACAGACATGGCATAGCATTCAAGCGTAGGATGGTGCTAAATACAAGCATCATAAATAAATGTTTAAAGTCTTTTTACAATAGGATGTGGCTACTGATTAAATTTTGAGGTAAAAACCACCATTTATCAAATCATGGATGGACAATGTTTCCAACCAGAGAACCTGTCCACCCACCTGCTCGTATTTAACATTATACAAAGAAATCATTGTGAAGAGCTGTCCCTTGCTCTTGCATAGCCAATCACATAAGAGTCTGTCTATCACCCTGAACATCTAGCATCTATAAAAGGTTACGAAGTTGCAGTCAGATGACCACTGCTTCTTGCAGCGAGCAGGCTAACATCAGCAAGTCTGCCCTGCAAGGGATCCTAAGCAGCTTCCATTGCTTGATAACTGGAGTCCAAAACATCTTCATTTTCTACATAGAGATGTTCATTTTATATTTTATAGTCGGATATACAGCACAAGTCCCTTTAATTTCATACATAAATAAAACATTTTATGTTTACAGGCAACTCTAAAAACTTCCAATCTCTCTATTTAATCTTATTAAGAATACCCTTTGTATTAAAAGAGGGCTTAAGCATGCCAACATGTATTTTTCTTCTAATGAGTAGTGCCAAAATAGTAGTGCCTATGACCTTGAAGTTGGAATACAGTGTTTAATAACTGAAGGGAATTATTTTCCATCTCCATGGCTAGGATTTCAGTAATGGACTTTTTAAAAGAAATTAATAAGGAAGAGAACCTCTCTTTGAGATAACAAATCATAATTATTATTTGATCTTAATTTGTGTTTACATTACAGTATTGTGTCTTCAAAAGGATATGAAACCCACATTTCTTTCATGTAATTGGCAAGAGTCCATGAGCTAGTGACGTATGGGATATACATTCCTACCAGGAGGGGCAAAGTTTCCCAAACCTCAAAATGCCTATAAATACACCTCCCAACACACCCACAATGGAGGTGGTGAAGTAAGTTTGTGCTTGATTTTTCTTCTATGATAAGCGCTTTTCAGCATATTGAAGTCCAATTCCTCTCAGAGTACAGTGTTTGTCAGAGGGATGTGAAGAGAGTATCGCCTATTGATTTTATTGTTTCTCACATAGGAAATCTTTTCAAGGGTTCTCTGTTATCGGTAGAAGGGATTTATCTCCTACCTCCCTTTTCAGATCGACGATATACTCTTATATACCATTACCTCTGCTGATAGTTTTAAGTACTGGTTTGGCTATCTGCTATATGTGGATGGGTGTCTTTCGGTAAGTATGTATCATTATTTAAGACACTCTCAGCTATGGTTTGGTGCTTTATGTATTAATTTAAAGTTTTAAATATATGTATGTTACTTATATTTACCATGAGTCAGGTCTATGTATATTTCCCTTTGCAGACTATCAGTTTCAGTACGGCAATCATGTTTTAGGATTCGGAAGTTTATTTTCTTACCTGGGGTATAGTCTCTTTTTAAAATTGACTTGTTTTTCTTTAATTTCGTGGGCAAAATTAGGCTTGCAAGGTCGCAAAATGCTGTAATTTATTGCGTCATTCTTGGCGCGAGAATTTTTTTGGCGCGAATGTGCGTCTATGATGACGCAAGTTCATAATTTCCTGCGTCTTAGTTGATGCCAGGTTGTTTGGCACAAAGTTGCGTCATTTGGTTTTATTTTACCCCACTTCCTATATGCCTCTTGCCTTCTTTATGCTCAGAGGGCTATGCTGTTTGCATTTTTTCCCATTCCTGAAACTGCTATATGAGGAAATTGAATATTTTGTCTTAATGTTATTTTTTCTTTTACATTTTGCAAGATGTCTCAATCTGATCCTGTCTTAGAAGCTACTGTAGGAACCATGCTGCATGAACACAGTTCTACCAAAGCTAAGTGTATCTGTTGTAAGTTAGCTGAGATTATATCTCCGACTGTAGTATGTAACAGTTGTCATGATAAGCTTTTACATGCCGAAAATGTTTATCAGTACTAATACAGTATCTGTTGATCTCTCAACATCTAATGTACATGATATCCCTGTTGATATGACAAATCATATTGGTGATGAAATCCAGAAGGCTATATTTTTAAACATAAAAGGTCTTTTAAAACTTCTCATAAAACTGATTAATTTTGTAATGACCGACAACATACTGTAATATCCTCCTCTGATGAGAATCTCTCTGGTTCAGAAGATCCTACCTCAGACATTGACATTGATAAATCTATTTATCTTTTTAAGATTGAGTATATTCGTTATTTGTTGAAAGAAGTATTCGTTACTTTGGATTTTGAGGAGTCTGGTCCTCTTGATAACAAAACCAGTAAACGTTTGAATTCTGTTTATAAACCTCCTGTGATTACTCCTGAGGTTTTTCCTGTTCCTGATGCTATTTCTGATGTGATTGCTAAGGAATGGAATAAGCCTGGTGCTTCTGTTATTCCTTCTTCTAGGTTTAAAAGGTTGTACCCTTTGCCAGTGGCTAAATTGGAGTTTTGGTAAAAAGTTCCTAAGGTTGATGGGGCTATTTCTACTCTATTCCTATGGAAGATAGTACTTTTTTAAGGATCCTTTAGATAGGAAAATTGAATCTTATCTAAGGAAAGCTTTTTTATATTCCGGCTATATTCTCAGGCCTGCCATTTCTATGCCTGATGCTGTGCCTGCATCAACTTTTTGGTTGGATAGCTTAGCACAACAGGAAACAGACCCTGATTTGTCTAACATTGTTCATTTACTTCAACATGCTAATCATTTAATCTGTGATGCTATTTTTGATATCATCAAAATTGATGTTAAATCTATGTCTTTAGCTATTTTAGCTAGAAGAGCTTTATGGCTCAAATCATAGAATGCTGAAATGGTATCTAAATCTAGATTATTATCTCTATCTTTCCAGGGTAATCAACTGCAGAAAAACAAAAGAACAGAAAGGGCGCCTCCTAGTGTAGCCAATACATATGTGACTTGGTATCTACTAATGATAGAATAATACTTGCAGAGTATGATGGCAAAGGTAATGCAGAGGATAATAATAACTACCCTAATACCGATCTTATTTTATTGTATTTCATAAAAAGCGAGACTATTATCTAACTAGTTTGCAGACTGTAATCTCAATATTCGGCAAATACCGATACAAAATAACAAGTTACGCTAAAAGCAGCAGAATAATAACTAAGGTACACACATTATGTTAGTGTAAAAGAGAATACAGACCTCATTTATACACCGCAGTGGAAAACTTTAACTCAGTGAATCACATCAACCATTATTGTGTATATTCCAACTTATGTGTTTTTTCAATATCGAGGCACTAATATATATATGCCACTCAAGCAAAAATACTGAGAGTAATGCAATAAACTCGTTTATATTACCAGCAGTGCTTGAGTAAAAGGTTACAGTGTATATAATTCTCAATAATCACTTGAGAATATTGGGCATCAACAATAGAATATACCTAATAAAGCTCCCTTGCAATAAAGAAATATATTATTTTACACCCAGGACGAAGACAATAATATTTGCTAAGTCATCTAATATTCCAAATGCTCATTGTATAGTACCCAATGTCAATAATAAGGGAGTAATATCCACAGGCTGATATTCCTTCTGTTTATCTTAGATTTTATGATCTATTTACATCACATATTAAAGATATATAGAAGAACCACCTGTATATTTATATACCATACCTCAATAAATTACTAAGCTACAGAGGAATAATACAATCTCAATCTCCTGTCAATTCAATTTAATAAAATCTGACATCATCTTTACTCAGTATTTATACTCTATAGGGGATTCTTGTAACCCTGAATCCCGCTCAAGAGATAAAATATTGACATTAATCAACTCTTGTATGCATAGCAAAAAACAGCAACATATTTGCTCAATAGATAAGGATTTACAATTTTGTAATATCCAGAGACCTCCACAATCAGATAATACACCTTTACTCTTGTTATTGCAGATTCTCCCCCAAAGTGTGTAATCACTTATATAGTCCAGTCTCAATTCCTAAAAGTTCTATGCGAATTTGTGTTTTTAAATTGTATGTGACATTTTTTGGTTTTTAAGTGTTGAAATAAAAGTTATATTTTAATCCAAGCTCCACGCTGCCCTATCCCCATTTCCTTCCTGTTCTTGGTCCCATACCATATATTGAGGACAGTAAGTGCTAAACAAATGCATTCTTCTCCTGAGCCATAAACCTATATTTGTGACTCAAGTTTTTTTGAATCCTCCTAAAATCTGTAGTGGATTCGATAGTCTGTGAAAGGCAAAGAGAGAGGGCGACTCCTAGTGCAGACAAGTAAAGTGTAAATACCCCCTTAGATGGATCCCAAATAGGTGGGTACTTACAATGTGTAGCGCACACGATACTGAACGTTTACTGGGAATATTATGGTGTCCCAGTACACATATCAGCAAGTCAAAATGTTCTTTATCCCCAGTGAACTAGCCTGAGGAAACGGCGTGATTAACGCTGAGAAACGCGTAGCAAGTTTTTACTGATTTTAATTGCAACACTTGTAATTATTATTGCATGTTATTGCCATTTTTTATATATAAAGCCTTTTTTTATATAAAAACTTTCACCTAGATTTAGAGTTTTACGGCCGAAGGGGTGCGTTAGCTACGTGTCTTTTTTTCTAGCGCTGCTTCTAAACAACGCTGGTATTGAGAGTTCTCTGAAGGGCTGCGTTAGGCTCCAAAAAGGGAGCGTAAAGGCATATTTACCGCCACTTCAACCCTCAATACCAGCGTTGCTTACGGTAGCGGCTAGCTGGAAAAACGTGCTCATGCACGATTCCCCCATAGGAAACAATGGGGCAGTTTGGGCAGAAAAAAACCTAACACCTGCAAAAAAGCAGCGTTAAGCTCCTAACGCAGCCCAATTGTTTCCTATGGGGAAACAGTTTCTAAGTCCGCACCTAACACCCTAACATGTTCCCCGAGTCTAAACACCCCTAACCTTACACTTATTAACCCCTAATCTGCCGCCCCCGCTATCGCTGTCACCTGCATATTATTATTAACCCCTAATCTGCCGCTCCGGACAATGCCGCAACCTACATTATCCCTATGAACCCCTAATCTGCTGCCCCTAACACTGCCAACCCCTATATTATATTTATTAAACCCTAATCTGCCCCTCCACGTCGCCGCTACCTTACCTACACTTATTAACCCCTAATCTGCCGACCGGACCTCGCCGCTACTCTAATAAAGTTATTAACCCCTAAACCGCCGCACTCCCGCCTCGCAAACCCTATAATAAATAGTATTAACCCCTAATCTGCCCTCCCTAACATCGCCGCCACCTAACTTCAAGTATTAACCCCTAATCTGACGACCGGACCTCGCCGCTACTCTAATAAATGTATTAACCCCTAAAGCTAAGTCTAACCCTAACACCCCCTAAGTAAAATATAATTTTATTCTAACGAAATAAATTAAATCTTATTAACTAAAGTCTTCCTATTTAAAACTAAATACTTACCTGTAAAATAAACCCTAATATAGCTACAATATAACGAATAATTATATTGTAGCTATTTTAGGATTTATATTTATTTTACAGGCAACTTAATAGCTACCTAGTTAAAATAATTACAAAATTACCTGTAAAATAAATCCTAACCCAAGTTACAATTAAACCTAACACTACACTATAACTACACTAAAACTGATCGGAACAGCCAATAGAATGCAAGCTCAATCTGATTGGCTGATTGGATCAGCCAATCGGATTGAACTTGAATTTGATTGGCTGATTCAATCAGCCAATCAGATTTTTCCTACCTTAATTCCGATTGGCTGATAGAATCCTATCAGCCAATCGGAATTCGAGGGACCCCATCTTGGATGTCGGTGAGGATGTTCCGCACCGGAGGTCTTGAAGATGGAGCCGCTCCTCGTCGGATAGATGAAGATAGAAGATGCCGCTTGGATGAAGATGTCTGCCGGTCTGGATGTCCTCTTCTGCCCGGATAGGATGAAGACTTCTGCCGCTCCGGATGTGCTCTTTTGGTCTATCGGTGCCCAGCTGGGTGAACACGGCTCAAGGTAGGGAGATCTTCAGGGGGTAGTGTTAGGTTTATTTAAGGGGGTTTAGGTTAGAGTAGGGGTATGTGGGTGGTGGGTTGTAATGTTGGGGGGTGGTATTGTGTTTTTTTTTACAGGCAAAAGAGCTGATTACTTTGGGGCATGCTCCGCAAAAAGCCCTTTTAAGGGCTGGTAATAGAGCTGTTAACTTTTGTAATTTAGATTAGGGTAGGGAATTTTTTTTATTTTGGGGGGCTTTGTTATTTTATTAGGGGGCTTAGAGTATGTGTAATTAGCTTAAAATTCTTGTAATCTTTTTTATTTTTTGCAATTTAGTGTTTGTTTTTTTTGTAATTTAGTTTAGTTTATTTAATTGTAGGTAATTGTAGGTAATTTATTTAATTTATTTAATTATAGTGTAGTGTTAGGTTTAATTGTAATTTAGGTTAGGATTTATTTTACAGGTAATTTTGTAATTATTTTAACTAGGTAGCTATTAAATAGTAAATAACTATTTAATAGCTATTGTACCTAGTTAAAATAAATACAATGTTGCCTGTAAAATAAAAATAAATCCTTAAATAGCTACAATATAATTATTTGTTATATTGTAGCTATATTAGGGTTTATTTTACAGGTAAGTATTTAGTTTTAAATAGGAAGACTTTAGTTAATAAGATTTCATTTATTTCGTTAGAATAAAATTATATTTAACTTAGGGGGGTGTTAGGGTTAGGGTTAGACTTAGCTTTAGGGGTTAATACATTTATTAGAGTAGCGGCGAGGTCCGGTCATCAGATTAGGGGTTAATACTTGAAGTTAGGTGGCGGCGATGTTAGGGAGGGCAGATTAGGGGTTAATACTATTTATTATAGGGTTTGTGAGGCAGGAGTGCGGCGGTTTAGGGGTTAATAACTTTATTAGAGTAGCGGCGAGGTCCGGTAGGCAGATTAGGGGTTAATAAGTGTAGGTAGGTAGCGGCAACATTGGGGGGGCAGATTAGGGGTTAATAAATATAATATAGGTGTCGGCGATGTTAGGGGCAGCAGATTAGGGGTTCATAGGGATAATGTAGGTGGCGGCGGTGTGCGGTCGGCAGATTAGGGGTTGCAAATCTTTATTATAGTGGCGGCGATGTGGGGGGAGCTTGGTTTAGGGGTACATAGGTAGTTTATGGGTGTTAGTGTACTTTATAGCACAGTAGTTAAGAGCTTTATAAACCGGCGTTAGCCCAGAAAGCTCTTAACTACTGACTTTTTTCTGTGGCTGGAGTCTTGTCGGTAGAGGGTCTACTGCTCACTTCAGCCAAGACTCTAAATACAGGCGTTAGGAAGATCTCATTGAAAAGATAGGATACGCAATTGGCGTAAGGGGATCTGTGGTATGGAAAAGTCGCGGCTTGAAAGTGAGCGTTAGACCCTTTCCTGGCTGACTCTAAATACCAGCGGGCGACCAAAAGCAGTGTTAGGAGCCATTAATGCTGCTTTTGACGGCTAACGCAGAACTCGAAATCTAGGCGTTTGTATCTGGAGTCTCCTGCTTTTTGGATCTGCTGTTTGCACTGTTCACTGGGAATAAAGAACCTTTTGACTGGCTGATATGTGTACTGGGACACCATAATATTCCCAGTAAACGTTACTTGCACTATCGTGTGCGCTACACATTGTGAGTACCCACCTATTTGGGATCCATCTAAGAGGGTATTTACACTTTACTTGTCTGCACTAGGAGTCCCCCTCTCTCTTTGCCTTTCCAGCATAATAATTTATTTGGTTCCCAGTTGGATACTATTATTTCCACTATTACTGGGGGAAGGGAGTTTATTTTTGCCTCAAGATAGAAAATCTAAGGGTAAATCTAAAGAGAACAGAAAACCACTCCTTCCCCTAAAGACTCTGGTTCCAATTGGAAGCCATCTTCAAGTTGGAATAAATCCAAGCCTTTTAACCCCTTAACGACCAACGATGTATGGGGTACGTCCTGCAAAAATGGAGTTAATGACCAAGGACGTACCCCGTACATCGTTGGTCTTTGAAAGTGGTGGAAGCGATCCTGATCGCTTCCAGCCGCTTTCATGTTATTGCAGTGATGCCTCGATATTGAGGCATCCTGCAATAGCTGTTTTTAGCCATCCGATGCAGAGAGAGCCACTTTGTGGCCCTCTCTGCATCGGCTATCCATGGCCGTTATCGTTGGTGGGTGGAAGCTCATCCAGGGAGGTGGGTGGGCAGTCATTGGTGGAGGAGGGGGGAGGGATCTTGTGTGGGTGCGCGTGCGTGCACGGGCGTGTGCACCGGGGCGCACGTGCACTTGCACGGGGCGCTCGTGCACGTGAGATCTGTGCAAACAGCAAAAATATGCTGTAGATCTGAGGGTGGGAGAGAGGACTGGGGAGGGTGGTATTTTAAAATTAAGTGATCTGGGAGAGGGTGGGGGGTTGGATGTTGAGGGGGGGGGCAGCTACACTACAGAAATAAAGAAAAATATTTAATAAAATAATAAAAAAAAAATTAAAAATACATTGTTATTGCAGCTGCCAATACCAGCTGCCAGCTGCCAGTACCCAATATGGTGCACAATAAGGCAGGGGGGGGGGTAAAGAGCTGTTTGGGGGGATCAGGGAGGTTGGGGGCTAAGGGGGGGGGGTCCTACACAGCAGAAGAATTTATTTATTTTTTGTTAAAAAAAAAACAACCCCCCAAAAAAAACTTTTCTTTTAGTACTGGCAGACTTTCTGCCAGTACTTAAGATGGCGGGGACAATTGTGGGGTGGAGGAGGGAAGGGAGCTGTTTGGGAGGGATCAGGGGGTGGGATGTGTCAGGTGGGAGGCTGATCTCTACACTAAAGCTAAAATTAACCCTGCAAGCTCCCTACAAGCTACCTAGTTAACCCCTTCACTGCTAGACATAATATACGTGTGATGCGCAGAGGCATTTAGCGACCTTCTAACTACCAAAAAGCAACGCCAAAGCCATATATGTCTGCTATTTCTGAACAAAGGGGATCCCAGAGAAGCATTTACAACAATTTGTGTCATAATTGCACAAGCTGTTTGTAAATAATTTCAGTGAGAAACCTAAAATTGTGAAAAATTACTATTTTTTTTAATTTGATCGCATTTGGCGGTGAAATGGTGGCATGAAATATACCAGCATGGGCCTAGATCAATACTTGGAGTTGTCTACTACACTACACTAAAGCTAAAATTAACCCTACAAGCTCCCTACATGCTCCCTAATTAACCCCTTCACTGCTGCACATAATAAACATGTGGTGCGCAGTGGCATTTAGCGGCCTTCTAATTACCAAAAAGCACCGCCAAAGCCATATATGTCTGCTATTTCGGAACAAAGGGGATCCCAGAGAAGCATTTAAAACTATTTGTGCCATAATTGCACAAGCTGTTTGTAAATAATTTCAGTGAGAAACCTAAAGTTGTGAAAAAATTTGTGAAAAAGTGAACAATTTTTTTTATTTGATCGCATTTGGCGGTGAAATGGTGGCATGAAATATACCAAAATGGGCCTAGATCAATACTTTGGGATGTCTTCTAAAAAAATTCCTGACAGATATCAGTGTCCCAATGTAATTAGCGCTAATTTTGAAAAAAAGTGGGTTGGAAATAGCAAAGTGCTACTTGTATTTATTGCCCTATAACTTGCAAAAAAAGCAAAGAACATGTAAACATTGGGTATTTCTAAACTCAGGACAAAATTTAGAAACTATTTAGCATGGGTGTTTTTTGGCGGTTGTAGATGTGCAACAGATTTTGGGGCTCAAAGTTTGACAAAATTGTTTTTTTTCCATTTTTTCCTCATATTTTATAAAGAAATTATAGTAAATTATAAGATATGATGAAAATAATGGTACCTTTAGAAAGTCCATTTAAAGGCGAGAAAAGCGGTATATAATATGTGTGGGTACAGTAAATGAGTAAGAGGAAAATTACAGCTAAACACAAACACCGCAGAAATGTAAAAATCGCCTTGGTCCCAAACGGTCAACAAATGGAAAAGTGCTCTGGCCACTAAGGGGTTAAGAAACCAAAGCCAGCCCCCAAGTCTACATGAAGGTGCGGCCCTTAATCCAGTTCAGCTGCTGGGGGGCAGATTGAAATTATTTCAAGATATTTGGGTAGATTCTGTTCAAAATCAGTGGATTCAGAGCATTGTCTCTCAAGGGTATCGTATAGGTTTCAGAGTAAGACCTCCTGTGAGAAGATTCTTTCTCTGTCATGTTCTAACAAATCCTGTGAAAGCTCATGCTTTTCTGAAGTATGTTTCAGATCTGGAGCTTTCAGGGGTAATTATACCAGTTCCGCTTCAGGAACAGGGTTTGGGGTTTTATTTAAATCTATTCCTTGTCCTAAAGAAAGAAAATTCATTCAGACCAGTTCTGGATCTGAAGTTTTTGAATCGTTTTGTAAGGGTCCAAACTTTCAAAGGTGACTATAAGGACTATTCTGCATTTTATTCAGCAAGGTCATTATATGTCCACAATAGACTTACAGGATGCATATCTTCATATTCCGATTCATCCAGACCATTATCGGTTTCTGAGATTCTCTTTTCTAGACAAGCATTATCAATTTGTTGCTCTTCCATTTGGCCTTGCGACAGCTCCAATAATCTTTTTGAAGGTTCTCTGTACTCTTCTATCTGTAATCAGAGAGCAGGGTATTGTGGTGTTTCCTTATTTGGACAATATCTTGGTACTAGCTCAGTCTTTACATTTGGCAGAATCTCACACTTCAAAGACATGGTTGGAGGATCAGTTTACCAAAGAGTTTCTTGATTCCTCAAATAAGGGTCACCTTTTTAGATTTCCAGATAGATTCAGTGTCCATGACTATGTCTTTAACAGTCAAAAGAAGAATTAAATTGGTTTCAGCCCGTCTAAACCTTCAAACTCAGTCATTCCCTTCAGTGGCTATGTGCATGGAAGTTTTAGGTCTCATGACTGCAGCATCGGACGCGATCCCCTTTGCTCATTTTCATATGAGACATCTGCAGCCTTGCATGCTGAATCAATGGTGCAGGGATTATACTTGGATATCAAAAATGATTTACTTAAATCCCTTACATTCAATTCTCTCTGTCCTTGTGGTGGGACCATCATTGGATTATTCAAGGGGCCTCTTTTGTTCGTCCTTCATGGACTGTGATCTCAACATATGCAAGTCTTACAGGTTGGGAAGCTGTCTGGGGGTCTCTGACAGCACAAGGGGTTTGGAAACCTCAAGAAGCGAGGTTACCAATCAATATTTTAGAATTCCGTGCTATCTTCAGAGCTCTTCAGACTTGGCCTCTATTAAAGAGAGAACTTTTCATTCACTTTCAGACAGACAATATCACAACTGTGGCATATGTCAATAATCAGGGAGGGACACGCAGTTCTTTGGCAATGAAAGAAGTATCACGGATACTTTCTTGGGTGGAATCCAAATCTTATATAATTTCTGTGATTCATATCCCAGGTGCAGACAATTGGGAAGCGGATTATCTCAGCCGTCAGACTTTGCATCCCGGTGAGTGGTCTCTCCATCCAGATGTGTTTTTCCAGATTGTACAGATGTGGGGTCTTCCAGAAATAGATCTGATGGCTTCCCATCTAAACAGGAAACTTCCCAGATACCTTTCCAGGTCCAGTGATCCTCAGGCAGAGATGGTGGATGCGTTAGCAGTTCCTTGGTCTTACCAACTTGCTTATATATTTCTGCCTCTAGTTCTTCTTCCAAGGGTGATCTCCAAGATCATAATAGAACAATCGAATGTGTTTCTGATAACACCAGCATGGCCTCACAGGTTTTGGTATGCGGATCTTGTTCGGATGTCCAGTTGCCAACCTTGATCACCTCCTTTAAGGACAGACCTTCTGTCTCAAGGGATGTTTTTCCATCAGGATCTCAAATCGCTAAATTTGAAGGTATGCAAATTGAACGCTTAGTGCTTAGCCATAGAGGTTTCTCTGACTTAGTGATTAATACTATGCTACAGGCTTGTAAGTCTGTTCCAAGGAAGATTTATTATCGGGTTTGGAAAACCTATATTTCTCTATAGTTCTCATAAATTCTCTTGGCATTCTTTTAGAATTCCTAGTATTTACTTTCTTCAGGATGGTTTGGATAAAGGTTTGTCTGCAAGTACTTTGAAGGGACAAACCTTTTTCTGTTTTATTTCACAGAAAGATTGCTAACTTCCTCATATTCACTGTTTTGTTCAGGCTTTGTTCAGGCCTGTTATTAAATCAATCTCTCCTCCTTGGAGTCTTAATTTGGTTTTGAAGGCTTTGTAGGCTCCTCCTTTTGAGCCTATGCATTCTTTGGATATTAAACTACTTTCTTGGAAAGTGCTGTTCCTTTTGGCTATCTCTTCAGCTAGAAGAGTTTCCGAATTATCTGCTCTTTCTTGTGAGTCTCCTTTTCTGATTTTACATCAGGATAAAGCTGTTTTGCGGACTTCATTTAAATTTTTGCCTAAAGTTGTAAATTTTAACAACATTAGTAGGTAAATTGTTGTTCCTTCTCTGTGTCCTAATCCTAAGAATGCTCTTGGAAGATCTTTACATTCTTTGGATGTTGTAAGAGCTTTGAAATATTATGTAGAAGCTACTAAAGATTTCAGGAAGACTTCTAGTCTATTTGTTGTTTTTTCTGGTCCTAGGAAAGGTCAGAAAGCCTCTGCCATTTCTTTGGCATCTTGGTTAAAGCTTGAAACAAAAAATGAGCAACAAACTTTGCTCAGCAAAACAAAGTTCAGGTTTGTGTAGTGTGCTAAGGGAGGCTGTCACCTTCGCGACGTGCCGTGTTAAAGGATTCAAAGAGTATGTGTAGATATTGATACAATCCCCAAATGAAACAAGGCAGCGTGTACCTTCTGTTATGTAGCACTGACCATAAACATACAGGCAAAGGAGCGTCTTCACATAGCGGTTAAAGCAGTGATTGTAATGAAAGTCCAGGCAATTACTTCAAGCCCCAGAATAAGGAGCACCGTTACAGATATTTTCACAAACTGCCCGCTTCTGCAATTGACAGCAGGGAGATAATTAAGGAACAAAGTTACAGATATTTTCACAAACTGCCCGCTTCTGCAATTAACAGCAGGGAGATTAATGTATCATTCCATCCTGGCAGCTACTGTGTAATGGGCAGATAGCGGTAGTCAGACTCAGAATCTGCAGAGTCCTAATCTCCAAAAAAACGGAGCAATCAAACAGTCAGTTTTCAGAAATCACAGTGCCAAGTATGCAAATGTGTACTCACAGTGCCGGGGATCCATTGTTTGTCGATCTCAAGTTGTATTCCTCAATGTCGGGTGCATCGCATGCAGCTTAATATCGGAAGAACACTGCTCAGCCTCTCACAATAGCACACTCCTCCTCCAATCCATCAAAGTCAGCAGAGTCAGCTGGAGCCCGTATCGGCCCGGAAGAGCTAGCGGAAGTGGAGTCCCAGTACTCCACAATAAAATATAAGAAAAAAAGAGTATCCAATGCTGTGAGGGTCTCTCAGTGTGTGGGTATGGGTGTGTGAGTGTGGGTCTGTGTGTGTGGGTCTGTAAGTGTGTGGGTCTCTCAGTGTGTGAGTCTGTGTGTGGGTTTGTGTCTGGGTCTGTGTGTGTCTGTGTGTGGGTCTGTGTGTGTGGGGGTCTCTGTGTGTGTGTGGGTCTGGGTTTGTGTGTGCGAGTCTGTGTGTGTCTGTGTGTGAGTCTGAGTGTGGGTCGGGGTCTGTGTTTGTGGGTCTGGGTGTGTGCGTGTGTCTGGGTGTGTTTTATATATATATATATATATATATATATATCTATCTTGACCTGGAGCTGGTGTTTGGTCTGGAGCGAGCAGTGGGGGTATGTGTGTGCTGTCCGTGTGTGGGGGGGGTCTGGGTGTGTGTGTAATGATTACACATATGGCACACAGCCATCACTGATGGGATTTGTTTAATAGAGTATATATATATGGTCTGTGGGGTCTGTGTGTGGGGACCTATGTGTGTGTGTGGGTCTGAGTATTTGTGTGTTGGGGTCTTGGTATGTGTGTGTGGGGGGTCTGTGTGTGGGTAATAATTACATATATGTATATAGTTACATTTCATTTGAAAAGTTTTAAATTTTGGAAGCGGCTTCCATGGGAGAAGAAAACTTGACCAGTGGCCCCAAGGTAAGTGGAGTTTGAGACCCCTGGTTTAAAGGGATAGTCAACACCAGAATTTTTGTTGTTTAAAAAGATAGATAATCCCTATATTACCCATTCCCCAGTTTTGCATATCCATCACAGTTAAAATAATATATTTTTTACCTCTGTGATTACCTTGTATTTAAAGCCTCTGCAAACTGCCCCCTTATTTCAGTTCTTTTGACAGACTTGCGTTTTAGCCAATCAGTATTTACTTCTAGGTAACTTCACGTGCGTCAGCCAAGAGCTACCACTATCCTGTTGTGGCAGCATACTAGGGGACAAAATGTTTCCCAGGGTCAGATTACGTTTGTAGATGAAATTACAACCATCATCTATAATCTCCCGTAGTACCGTGTCACCACGAAGAATAGGCATATTTTTCTCTATTACCTTACAAACTTTGTCAAACTGATTAGAGAAGGCCGTGCAGGCTTGTTTAAAGGTTTTGATTCACAAGGCTTATTTGGAGGCGGGACAGTCTCCACCTCAGAGAATCACAGCTCATTCTACTAGATCAATCGCTACTTCTTGGGCTTTTAAAAATGAAGCTTCGGTTGATCAGATTTGTAAAGCAGCAACTTGGTCTTCTTTGCATACATTTACTACATTTTACCATTTTTATGTATTTGCTTCTTCTGAAGCAGTCTTTGGTAGAAAAATTCTTCAGGCAGCTGTCTCAGATTGATTCTTCTGCTTATGATTTAAGTTTTTTTTTCTTGAAATTTGAGAAATTTATGAGAAAGACTTATTTTTTGATGGATTTAATTTTTTCTGTTTTTATTTTATCCCTCCCTCTCTAGTGACTCTTCTGTGGACTTCCACATCTTGGGTATTTCTATCCCATACATCACTAGCTCATGGACTCTTGCCAATTACATGAAAGAAAACATAATTTATGTAAGAACTTACCTGATAAATTTATTTCTTCCACATTGGCAAGAGTCAATGAGGCCCACCCTTTTCTTATGGTGGTTATGATTTTTTTGTATAAAAGCACAATTATATTCTAGTTCCTCTTTCTGTATCCTTTTTTACTCCTTATTTTATCACTTCACTACTTGGCTATTCGTTAAACTGAGTTGTGGGTGTGGTGGGAGGTTTATTTATAGGCATTTTGAGGTTTGGGAAACTTTGCCCCTCCTGGTAGGAATGTATATCCCATACGTCACTAGTTCATGGACTCTTGCCAATATGAAATAAATTAATTAATCAGGTAAGTTCTTACATAAATTATGTTTTTTTCTTTCATGATTCAGATAGAGCATGCAATTTTCTAATTTACTCCTTGTGACAGACCGCCTGGCACTCCGAATGAGTACCTCCGTCAGAACACTTCCCTTGTCCTGGACATCCCTTTATCCAGAGCAATCCTTGCTGAGACCGGGTTCAAGCCAGCGGCTGTATCTCCCCCAGCTTGGCTGGTCTCAGTGGGCTCCCAGGCAGGTAGCGTCCCCTCTGCCCTGCAGCTCTTTCCTGGGAGGTATTGTACCCTCTGCCTGTCTGCTTCTAGGCAGAAATATATCCCTCTGCCTCTGGATAGTGGGACCAGAGCTATCGTTGCTGAGACTGGGGTTAAGCCAGCGGCAACCTCTCTGCCTGCCTGCTTCTAGGCAGGAACAGATCCCTCTGCCACACTCCTTTCTTCAGGTAGGTATTGATTCCTCTCCCTGCAATGTCTGTAAAAAAAAAAAAGACAATTTGAGCTCACAAGGGCAGCTCTTTGCTTACAGACCCATAGACTCCATAGCAGGTCTCTCTTGCAGGCAAAGGTGCAGCCAGAATCTCTGCTACTTGTATACTCAAAAGCATCAGACAGAAGAAACTACTTCAAATGCTTTATTTCACCCAGGACTAGCTTCTACAAACACACCAGTAAGCTTATGGTGACACACACTCCATAAAACATAAACATAGGAAAACACTTAGAAAACAATATGAGGGAATATAATTTTGCCAAGAGGATGGACGATTCAGGTAGTTCTAAACAGTAAAAATAACAATCATCTGTTTGTATTTTGGCCTATGCAAATATATGTTAATTAGTCATTCCTCCTGTATCCATTTTGGTGGTGAACTTGCAACCAATAGAGGGCGCTGTGTTATGATTTTTTTGGGATAGTTCAACCAATAGATGGCACTGTGTCACACATGCTCCCACAATGGGCACTTTAACCCTGTATCCATTCTGTATCTATGGATACTGGGTAACATGGACATAAGACAGAGTTATGAAAGTACATGGGGTGTCCAGCATATAAAATTCCAAATTTCCATGCAGTCTCTGGGTATCCTTAAGCCCATGTACCCCCTGCCCAAAGAGTGTTCCATAACAGGCTGCCAGATCATGGTGACTCACGTCACACTCCTATTTTTTATTCATTCTCTTTGTATCTTTATTTGAAAAAGCAGGAATGTAAGCTTAGTGGCCGGAACAATTTGAGTTTAATTTCCCTTTAACTAGTATTTACAAATATTCAATCATTTTTAGTATTATAGTTTATATATTGTTGTTTTAATCAAAATATATACAGGCTTTTCTCGTAGTAAACAAAATGAACTAGGAACATATAGTTTTATTATTTGTTAGTGAAATTGTTGTAAATAATTGTTTTGTATTTAAAAAAAATTTTTTGTTTAAATAATTTTTTATTGAGGTTTTGGAATTGGTATACAACAACAACAATTGTTCAACATGTTAGGTCAGTACAATGGCATAGTGGTTTAATTATCTATTACCATATTACTATAGATTGACAACTAACATTTTGAAACCTCATTTTTACGTATAACTTATATAATAAAGATAGCTATTATGTTACCCGGGATAACTAACAAGTTAGAAAATATAGACAACTTACATTTAGTAGCTTTTTGCTTGACCTTTGGAGTGTTTGTTAACATAACTGGTGTAATACATCGATTGCAATCTGTATAGATGGAATTTCTTGCAAGAGTGGCGATCAAAGCCCGAAAGAGGGGAGACAGAAGAGAAAAAAAAGGGGGGAAAGGTTGTAAATATTATCTTAGGAATTATCCAACAACTCAAGGTTTTATAAAGAAGGAGTTCCAGGATTGCCAAATTTCAAAATATAATTCAATTTTATTTGTGGCTTGAAAAGCATACTGTTCCGTATTTAAATGTTTAATTTACAGTTAAAATTAAGCACATTATTGTTTTCAGGAAAACAAATATTGTTTATCCCTTATTGGAATATCAATCAATTCTGAAATGTCAAGTTGTGTTAAAAAATGACATCAACAGAACCAAGTGCTACTCAAATTACTGCAAGATGAGGAAAAATATATTTCTAGTTAATGATCAACAGCGTAATATCAAAATGAAGCACCCAAATAAAACCCTAAACACCTTTTTAAAAATATATAAAGCAAATGGCTGTTTTCTCTACTGTTATATTTTGTGAAATCAATAGGAAAACATGAGTGCTTAAGCTTTATCTGGATAGCATGACAAATGCTTTGAGAAAAATGATAAGGTGACAAACGACCTGTAACAAAAATGGTATGAAACTGCTCACCACAGAGATGTGAAGATGTGCAGAATATGTACAGGACTTGACAGCATTATTAAACAATTGTTTATTATTAATCCTGGCTTTTGTCTGCAACTATATCAAGGGAGCGGGACCCTCTCATCCTTTCATGTTAGCTGCATAGCTCCTTCATCTATTCATTTTTTGTACTCCTGTGTGGAGCATCAGCATATGCTGGCAATGTAACAAAGCCAAACTGATTATCTGCTAGGGCACTCGTCTCGCTGTTATCAGGTGCAAATACTGATGTTCCATACTTACTCCAAGATTTGTCTGAGTGTCTCTGATTACCTGAAAGGGACAGCCAAGTCCATAATAAACTTTCATGATTCCAATAGGCCATGCAATTTTAAACAACTTTCCAATTTACTTTTATCATCAATTTTGCTTTGTTCTCTTGGTATTCTTAGTTAAAAGCTAAACCTAGGCAGACTCATATGCTAATTTATTAGACCTTGACCTTCTCTTATGTGAATGCATTTTGACAGTTTTTTTACAACTAGAGGGTGTTAGTTAATGTGTGTCATATAGATAACACTGAGCTCACGCACGTGAAGTTACCTAGAAGTAAATACTGATTGGCTAAAACGCAAGTCTGTCAAAAGAACTGAAATAAGGGGGCAGTTTGCAGAGGCTTTAAATACAAGGTAATCACAGAGGTAAAAAGTATATTATTTTAACTGTGATGGATATGCAAAACTGGGGAATGGGTAATATAGGGATTATCTATCTTTTTAAACAACAAAAATTCTGGTGTTGACTATCCCTTTAAACCAGGGGTCTCAAACTCCACTTACCTTGGGGCCACTGGTCAAGTTTTCTTCTCCCATGGAAGCCGCTTCCAAAATTTAAAACTTTTCAAATGAAATTTAACTATATACATATATGTAATTATTACCCACACACAGACCCCCCACACACACATACCAAGACCCCAACACACAAATACTCAGACCCACACACACACATAGGTCCCCACACACAGACCCCACAGACCATATATATATACTCTATTAAACAAATCCCATCAGTGATGGCTGTGTGCCATATGTGTAATCATTACACACACACCCAGACCCCCCCCACACACGGACAGCACACACATACCCCCACTGCTCGCTCCAGACCAAACACCAGCTCCAGGTCAAGATAGATATATATATATATATATATATATATATATATATATATATATAAAACACACCCAGACACACGCACACACCCAGACCCACAAACACAGACCCCGACCCACACTCAGACTCACACACAGACACACACAGACTCGCACACACAAACCCAGACCCACACACACACAGAGACCCCCACACACACAGACCCACACACAGACACACACAGACCCAGACACAAACCCACACACAGACTCACACACTGAGAGACCCACACACTTACAGACCCACACACACAGACCCACACTCACACACCCATACCCACACACTGAGAGACCCTCACAGCCCCCCCCCACACACACAGACCCACACACACACACACATACCCACACACTCACAGACCCACACATTAATATCTTTGAGCCCTCAATACACGCACACATACCCCCACACTCACAGACCCACACATTAATATCTTTGAGCCCTCAATACACGCACACATACCCCCACACTCACAGACCCACACAATAATATCTTTGAGCCCTCATAACTTTTTTATACAATTTAAAAAAAAAAACATATTTATTCATCTTGCTTGTGCGCTAAGAGCCCTAGAAGTAAGCTTTTTGCACTCGTCGGGTAGCTTGTGTATTGAAAGTAAAAAGTTTTTGCTTGCGAGCTAACCGAACGTGAACAAAAAGCCGGTTATAATATCTTTACCGTGTTAACTAAATCCCCCTTAGACTTCAATGTAGCAAGAAATGTAGAAAAAAAAAATTAACACCTTTACTCACGCGCAAACCTGATCCTCACGTTTACTCAAGTTCACTAACCCAACATGAAATATGAATATTTCACATTCCAATTATCTTCATATAGAATATGTTCTATTTCTTCATATATAAATATTTCTATATATATGATTGCATTTTGTATAAATAAAAATATATACCTATATATCTATATGATTATATATAGGTATAGATATATATATAGACATATGTATTTAAAAGCACTTAGAACATGTTCATTTACATGAAGAACATTGGAATGTGAAACATTTACAGTAAATACATAGTTAAACACTTTATTAAAAATTAGATGCACTTATATTTAAGTCTATATATGTATACATATTTTTTATGTGTATATATGTCTGCAAATACAGATATACACATATAAATACATAAATACATATGTACAAACAGATATACATATTTATACCTATTTAGTTGTTTGTATGTATGGCTATGTTAAATCCCTTTGGATCCCTTTTTTTCACCTGAGCCCTCATATCTTTTTTATGCAACATTTTTTTAAATAATTTTTATTAGTCAGTGTTATTACGAGTGGAGCACTATTTATCCATCCTGTTCATGTGCTAACAGCCTAGAAGTAAGCTTTTTGCGCACGTTGAGTAGTTGAAAGTAAAAAGTTTTTGCTTGTGTGCTAACTGAACGCGCACAAAAAGCCGAAGTTAGAATATTGTGACCGGATTAACATATTCCCGCTTAGACTTCAATGGAGCAAGAAAAGTGGGGGAAAAAACTAACACCCTACTCACGTGCAAACCCGATGGCATTTTAGCAAGTGCGCTAACCCAACATGAAAATATGAATATTTCACATTCCAATGTTCTTCACATAGGAGAATATGTTCTATTTATTCATAAATACATATTTCTAAATGTTCATATATATATATATATATATATATATATATATATATATATATATATATGAATATTTATTTCTGCTATGCACAGAACATTGGAATGTGAAATATTTTCAGTAAATACATAGCATTACACTTTATTGAAAATTAATACTGTATTGCACAAATATGCTTTAACATGAATACATCTACTTGGCTGCAAAGGGCTCCAATGCACTTATATGTATATATATGTTTGTATATGTATACATACGTATTTATGTGTTTATATGTCTGTAAATACATATATACACATATGATGATAGTGGAGGGTCCTCTAGTGGGCCTGTAGCAACATTAAGGGACAACTAACTTGAAGTCTGGAGTGCTCTAATGTTGTGCTTGCCACATTGTTGCAAGTGGGGAGGCGGGTGTTTGTGCTTACCTTTATAGGTCCCTGCAGCAGTGATCCTGGCCTCTTCCTGTTTCAGACTTTAAGGAGAAATCTTTACTGTTGAGTTGTAGGAATTGTCCAGTTTCGGTGATGGATAGAGCCAGAAGGAAGTCGGTTCCTCTGAAGCGTTATAGAGAAGGCGTGGAGTCGCCATCGAAGAAAAAAGGACCTGCAAGAGAGAGGAGGGAGTGACGAAGATGTGGTACCCACCTCCCCTCAAGCCCACCCCCCACCTAGAACTCTAGGAAGGGTAAGGAAGGCGGTTAGGAGGCCCGTGGTGGTGGCTAGCGGGGGAAGTGGACAGTGCCCAGGGCTAGGCCAGGAGAGGCAATCCAGGACTAGTAGTGGGGGGGATGGGCCGGGAGTGGGGAGTCCCCCTCTCGATGGTAGGCACCAGATATTTGGCAGGGGGTGGTAGGCAAGGCAGGCTCTAGTGGGGTGCAGTGGGCAGCAGAGGCTATGGCAGGCAGTCTTAGGCCTCTAGTTAGTCCCCTGTGGGTTGATGTTAGGGCAGGACCTAGTGGGGAGCAGCAGGGAGAGTGTTGCCAGGCAGGCAGCGGTCACTTGGGGCCTGGAGGAGGGTCCACAGCGCAACCACCGCCGCTGTCCTTGCCCTTTCCCGTCCCTGGTTGAGGTGATACGCCCAGAGGGGACTGGGGGGGGGGTGGATGGTGTCGTGCCGCTAGGGAGGCCGCATGGTCTGTTTCGGCCTACTTCGCCAGTTAACATGGTGACGTCACCAGGTCCCGACCACCGAGGTGACACGTTACATGTAGGGGGTAGGATATGGAGATGTTTACGAATATGGGCAACTCTGGCCAAGGGCATAGGGGTATGCAGGGCTATGGGGAGCATGAGAGTTGCAATAGGGGCACATCTCACGCTGATAGAGGGCATAGCAGAATAAATGCAAGCGTGAATGAGGAGGTGATCAGGATGGCTGTGTCTGTGGCTTTGGGTTTGTGTGTGGCTGAGGGACAGGGGGCAGTGAGGGGGGAGAGCCCTCCTGGGGGTCATTATTTCACCCAGAGTACTCCCCACAATGTTCTGTGTCTACAGGTTAGCACCAATGAATCATCAGCAATGGAATCTAGGTCATCGGGTGTTTTGATGGTCACTGGGCCCAGCAGAGAAGCGGCTGGAGAGGCGACGTAGGGCACGCAGGCATCGACAGAGTTGCGGCCCAGGTAGGCCCTAGCAGTGGGTGCAGTCACACAAACATTACACATTCTGACACTGGTTCATCTTCTAGCGACTCTGGGTCTGTAAGTGGGGAAGACTTAGGGTTAGTCGGTAAGGGCCAGCAGAGGATGTTTAGGTGGATCAAAAAGATGGCGGCAGCTAGGGGGGGCTTTAGGGTCGCAAACACAGGGGTTCTCAGTTCTGGGGCAGGAGCAGGTGGTTGCCAGGAAAGTGGCGGCTCAACGCGATACCTACCTGTGCCTGGTGCACTCTATTTACGGCCACCTGAAGTCTAGAATGATTAATAAGATTCAGGAGGGTAGGTACGTGAAAATATTTGAGTTGTTTCTTGATGCATTTAGAGATAAGGAAAGGCAGCCGGGGGCACTGGACCTGAAAAGGTTCGAAAGGCTGGAGATGTACGAGGAATGGCAAAAATGCTTTAGAGTGTTAGCATCATGCTACATGGACAAATGGCCGATGCAGGAGCATAATTTGTTCAAGTATCAGGACACGATAGAGGACATACACACCAGATTTAAGGAAGAGGCATGGCACGAGTATGACATGGCCTTCCGTAGAAAGATGGTGGGGAACCCGCTATTACACTTTGGCATGCAAGACATGCATTTGTGGTCAAAGTTGGGGTTGGAGGGTGCGGCGTCGCTGTTTCCCAGTGGACGACCGCACAGGCGGCTGCAAAGCCAAAGAAGCGCGGTAGAGAGTGCTGGTAATTCCAGGATAGGCAGTGTGATAGAGGAACGGCATGTTCCTTTCGGCACATCTGCAAATTCTGCAGTGGGCCACACCCGGGGATCGAATGCGACAAGAGAAGGAGCAGGGAGGGGAAAAGCCTGCCCTCAGGGGGTCCACTGGGCAAAGGCACAAACCCACTTAAGTTGGCGGCAATGGCACCTTGGTTGGCACATTACCCTGACCAGGAAGCTGCTGAGTTGCTGAGATCAGGGTTGATTGGGGGTTTCAAGATCCCCGTAGTTGGGGCGGTTTCAGGGTCGGCAGTACACCGTAATTTGTGCCCATTTGTGACCCCTCCTTTACCGGACCTGGTGGTCTCTCCTTTGGGGGTAGTCCCAAAAAAGGAGTCGGGGAAGTTTAGGCTCATGCATCATTTGTCTTACCCCAGAGGGGTGTCAGTAAATGATGCTATTGACCCGGACCTTAGTTCGGTGCATTACCAATCATTTGACAATGCATTGGCAATAGTGCGAAGCAAGGGTCGCGGAGCCTTGATGGCAAAAATGGACATTGAGTCCGCATTCTGGCTCCTTCCCCTTCATCCTTCAGCTGGTGGGTTTGGATATGGGGCATATATGAATGGGGAATGGAGTGCCGCTCCCTGGCCGGAGGATTGGGTTTCCACAGGTCGGGTTAGGAATCTTACACTGTTGGAACTGTTTCCAATAGTCGTGGCTATTGAGATATGGGGGCATGTGCTAGAGGACAGGGAGGTTATTTTCTGGACGGACATTATGAGTGTGGTGTATGCCATAAACAGATTGTCCGCGTCATCTCGGTTGGTGGTGACATACCTGAGGCATTTAGTGTTGCACTGTCTTCAGCGGTATATTAAATTCACAGCTAGACACGTGCCAGGGGTGTAGAACTGGGTGGCGGATGCGCTATCTGTTTTAATTGTGGACAGTTTAGGAAGCTTGTACCTGGGGTGGCTGCCATCAGCCTAAAATGCCCCTCATTTCTTTGGCAGTTGGCACGGGATGGGTAGACGTGCTCCCACTGATTCAGGCTTCCTTGGCGCAGAAGACGTGGAAGGTTTACTGAAAACATTGGGAACAATGGGTGACATTCTGCCAGCAGAAGGGTAGCGAGGCGCACACAGCATCGCAGGTATTGGCCCTTGACTGGTTGTCATGCTTGAGGCAGAAGGGAGTGTCCAGATTGGGGGTAGGGAGTAGACTTTCAGCGTTAGCATTTTTTAACAAAGCCCTGGGTAATGTGGACCATGGTAAGTCCTTCTTGGTCCAGCAAGTGTTGAAGGGCTGGGGTAGGCTGGTCCCTCGTACTAAGGATCAGAGGGAGCCTATTATCCCACTTCAGCTGAGGCAACTGGTGTTGGCCTTGAGGGAGGTGTGTTCATCAGAGTATGAGGCTGTACTGTTTTGGACGGCATTCTCCTTAGCTTTTGCTGGAGCACTGCGGTTAGGAGAGCTTGTGTCTTCCTCCAGAGCAAAGGGCTTGGGAGGAATACAGGTGGGGCAAATAAGGGTGTTGGTAGATGGGCTTTTGCTGTTAGTTCCCTGGTCTAAGATGGATCAGGAGGGAAAGGGGGCATGTTTGCCATTAGGCAAGCATGAATTCCCAGCAATTCCTGGTGCATGAGGATGGCAGTGCATTGTCGCTATTCCAATTCAGGAAGGTGCTTGCGAGTGCCGCGGGGGCAGCCGGGCTGGACCCAGGTAGGATCGCCCCCCATTCATTTAGGATAGGGGCCACCATGTGCGTGGCAACTAAGGGGTCTTCCTCGGCAGAGAAAAAATGCATAAGCCGCTGGAAGTCGGGAACGTACAAAGCGTATATCAGACCTTTGCCATAAAAAAACAAACAAAAAAACCCCCAAAAACAAATGTGATGTCTGTTAGGCCCTTCCTCAAGGGTTTTTTCTTAAAGTTTACATTGAATGGGGGCAGGGCAGTGGGTCAGACCGCTGGGGTTAGGATATGTTCCGAATTTGGCCTGAGTTTCATGTAATGATGTTCGCTACTGTTTCACCAGGTGTTTTGGCTGAGAATTTTCCTCCGGTTCAGGTGTGGATAATTGGGCATTCCTTTATCCACTGGGCATCCATCAGGACACTCCATTCCCCAGAAAGTCAGCAACTTCAAAAAGGGTAGCAGGGATGATCCAGGAAGCTATAGACCAGTTAGTCTGACATCAATAGTGGGGAAGATATTTGAAGGGATTATAAGGGATTATATTGATGAGCATATTCGTGTAAACAAGATTATGAGTTCTAATCAGCATGGCTTTAGGAGAAATAGATCATGTCAAACTAATCTAATTAGATTCTACGAGGAAGTAAGTAAAAATATAGATAAAGGGGAATCAGTTGATGTGATATACTTACCGCTAGATTTGGAGTTTTGTCGGTAACGACCCGAAAAACTAACGCCGGCTTTTTTCTGGCCGCACCAAAAAAATAACTCTGGTATTGAGAGTCCACATAAAGGCTGCGTTAGGCTCCAAAAAAGGAGCGTAGAGCATTTTTAACGCAGCTTCAACTCTCGATACCAGAGTTGCTTACGGACGCGGCCAGCCTAAAAAAACGTGCTCGTGCACGATTCCCCCATAGGAAACAATGGGGCTGTTTGAGCTGAAAAAAAACCTAACACCTGCAAAAAAGCAGCGTTCAGCTCTTAACGCAGCCCCATTGTTTGCTATGCGGTAACCCTTCCTACGTCTGCACTTAACACTCTAACATGTACCCCGAGTCTAAACACCCCTAACCTTACACTTATTAACCCCTATTCTGCCGCCCCCGCTATCGCTGACCCCTGCATATTATTATTAACCCCTAATCTGCCGCTCCGTAAACCGCCGCTACTTACATTATCCCTATGTACCCCTAATCTGCTGCCCTAACATCGCCGACCCCTATATTATATTTATTAACCCCTAATCTGCCCCCCACAACGTCGCCTCCACCTGCCTACACTTATTAACCCCTAATCTGCCGAGCGGACCTGAGCGCTACTATAATAAAGTTATTAACCCCTAATCCGCCTCACTAACCCTATCATAAATAGTATTAACCCCTAATCTGCCCTCCCTAACATCGCCGACACCTAACTTCAAACATTAACCCCTAATCTGCCGACTGGAGCTCACCGCTATTCTAATAAATGTATTAACCCCTAAAGCTAAGTCTAACCCTAACACTAACACCCCCCTAAGTTAAATATAATTTAAATCTAACGAAATTAATTAACTCTTATTAAATAAATTATTCCTATTTAAAGCTAAATACTTACCTGTAAAATAAATCCTAATATAGCTACAATATAAATTATAATTATATTATAGCTATTTTAGGATTTATATTTATTTTACAGGTAACTTTGTATTTATTTTAACCAGGTACAATAGCTATTAAATAGTTAAGAACTATTTAATAGCTAAAATAGTTAAAATAATTACAAATTTACCTGTAAAAGAAATCCTAACCTAAGTTACAAATAAACCTAACACTAGACTATCAATAAATACATTAAATAAACTACCTACAATTACCTACAATTAACCTAACACTACACTATCAATAAATTAATTAAATACAATTGCTACAAATAAATACAATTAAATAAACTAGCTAAAGTACAAAAAATAAAAAAGAACTAAGTTACAAAAAATAAAAAAAATATTTACAAACATAAGAAAAATATTACAACAATTTTAAACTAATTACACCTACTCTAAGCCCCCTAATAAAATAACAAAGCCCCCCAAAATAAAAAAATGCCCTACCCTATTCTAAATTACTAAAGTTCAAAGCTCTTTTACCTTACCAGCCCTGAACAGGGCCCTTTGCGGGGCATGCCCCAAGAAATACAGCTCTTTTACCTGTAAAAAAAAACATACAATACCCAAGCCCCCCAACATTACAACCCACCACCCACATACCCCTAATCTAACCCAAACCCCCCTTAAATAAACCTAACACTAAGCCCCTGAAGATCATCCTACCTTGTCTTCACCATACCAGGTTCACCGATCGGTCCAGAAGAGCTCCTCCGATGTCCTGATCCAAGCCCAAGCGGGGGGCTGAAGAGGTCCATGATCCGGCTGAAGTCTTCATCCAAGCGGGGCAGAAGAGGTCTTCCATCCGATTGAAGTCTTCATCCAAGCGGCATCCATCCGGAGCGAAGCGGCAGCATCCTGAAGACCTCCACCGCGGAACATCCATCCTGGCCGACGACTGAGCGACGAATGACGGTTCCTTTAAATGACGTCATCCAAGATGGCGTCCCTCGAATTCCGATTGGCTGATAGGATTCTATCAGCCAATCAGAATTAAGGTAGGAATATTCTGATTGGCTGATGGAATCAGCCAATCAGAATCAAGTTCAATCCGATTGGCTGATCCGATCAGCCAATCAGATTGAGCTCGCATTCTATTGGCTGTTCCGATCAGCCAATAGAATGTAAGCTCAATCTGATTGGCTGATTGGATCAGCCAATCGGATTGAACTTGATTCTGATTGGCTGATTCCATCAGCCAATCAGAATATTCCTACCTTAATTCCGATTGGCTGATAGAATCCTATCAGCCAATCGGAATTCGAGGGACGCCATCTTGGATGACGTCATTTAAAGGAACCGTCATTCGTCATTCAGTCGTCGGCCAGGATGGATGTTCCGCGGTGGAGGTCTTCAGGATGCTGCCGCTTCGCTCCGGATGGATGCCGCTTGGATGAAGACTTCAATCGGATGGAAGACCTCATCTGCCCCGCTTGGATGAAGACTTCAGCCGGATCATGGACCTCTTCAGCCCCCCGCTTGGGCTTGGATCAGGACATAGGAGGAGCTCTTCTGGACCGATCGGTGAACCTGGTATGGTGAAGACAAGGTAGGATGATCTTCAGGGGCTTAGTGTTAGGTTTATTTAAGGGGGGTTTGGGTTAGATTAGGGGTATGTGGGTGGTGGGTTGTAATGTTGGGGGGCTTGGGTATTGTATGTTTTTTTTTACAGGCAAAAGAGCTGTATTTCTTGGGGCATGCCCCGCAAAGGGCCCTGTTCAGGGCTGGTAAGGTAAAAGAGCTTTGAACTTTAGTAATTTAGAATAGGGTAGGGCATTTTTTTATTTTGGGGGGCTTTGTTATTTTATTAGGGGGCTTAGAGTAGGTGTAATTAGTTTAAAATTGTTGTAATATTTTTCTTATGTTTGTAAATATTTTTTTATTTTTTGTAACTTAGTTCTTTTTTATTTTTTGTACTTTAGCTAGTTTATTTAATTGTATTTATTTGTAGCAATTGTATTTAATTAATTTATTGATAGTGTAGTGTTAGGTTAATTGTAGGTAATTGTAGGTAGTTTATTTAATGTATTTATTGATAGTCTAGTGTTAGGTTTATTTGTAACTTAGGTTAGGATTTCTTTTACAGGTAAATTTGTAATTATTTTAACTATTTTAGCTATTAAATAGTTCTTAACTATTTAATAGCTATTGTACCTGGTTAAAATAAATACAAAGTTACCTGTAAAATAAATATAAATCCTAAAATAGCTATAATATAATTATAATTTATATTGTAGCTATATTAGGGTTTATTTTACAGGTAAGTATTTAGCTTTAAATAGGAATAATTTATTTAATAAGAGTTAATTAATTTCGTTAGATTAAAATTATATTTAACTTAGGGGGGTGTTAGTGTTAGGGTTAGACTTAGCTTTAGGGGTTAATACATTTATTAGAATAGCGGCGAGATTCGGTCGGCAGATTAGGGGTTAATAATTGAAGTTAGGTGTCGGCGATGTTAGGGAGGGCAGATTAGGGGTTAATACTATTTATGATAGGGTTAGTGAGGCGGATTAGGGGTTAATAACTTTATTATAGTAGCGCTCAGGTCCGGTCGGCAGATTAGGGTTTAATAAATGTAGGCAGGTGGAGGCGACGTTGAGGGGGGCAGATTAGGGGTTAATAAATATAATATAGGGGTCGGCGGTGTTAGGGGCAGCAGATTAGGGGTACATAAGTATAACGTAGGTGGCGGTCGGCAGATTAGGGGTTAAAATTTTTTTTTTAGAGTGTCGGCGATGTGGGGGGACCTCGGTTTAGGGGTACATAGGTAGTTTATGGGTGTTAGTGTACTTTAGAGTACAGTAGTTAAGAGCTTTAGAAACCGGCGTTAGCCCAGAAAGCTCTTAACTACTGACTTTTTTCCTGCGGCTGGAGTTTTGTCGTTAGATGTCTAACGCTCACTTCAGACATGACTCTAAATACCGGAGTTAGAAAAATCCCATTTAAAAGATAGGATACGCAATTTACGTAAGGGGATCTGCGGTATGGAAAAGTCGTGGCTGAAAAGTGAGCGTTAGACCCTATTTTGAGTGACTCCAAATACCGGCGGTAGCCTAAAACCAGCGTTAGGAGCCTCTAACACTGGTTTTCACGGCTACCGCCAAACTCTAAATCTAGGCCTTAGATTTTGCAAAAGCATTTGATACAGTGCAACATGAGAGATTAATGCACAAAATTAAGGGACTGGGAATAGCTGAAAATGTTAGCTCATGGATAAATAACTGGATAAAAGATAGGGAGCAACGAGTAGTAATAAATGGATCATACTCAGATTGGACAAAGGTAATCAGTGGCATCCCCCAGGGATCAGTACTGGGCCCTGTTCTTTTTAATATTTTTATAAATTACTTGGAGCAAGGATTAAATAGTGAGATCTCTATTTTTGCAGATGATACTAAGTTAAGTAAGGTCATTAGGTCAGAGCAGGACGAACTCTCATTACAAAGGGATTTGCAAAAATTAGAACTATGGGCAAGTAAATAGAAAATGAGATTTAATATGGAAAAATGCAAGGTTCTACATTTTGGAAGTAAAAATAAGCAGGCAACGTATTTTTTAAATGGGACAAGACTTAGCCAAACACAGGAGGAAAGGGATTTGGGAGTAGCAATAGATAAAAAGCTAAAGATGGGTGCACAATGCAGGGCAGTGGCTTCAAAGGCTAATAAGATACTAGCATGTATTAAAAGAGGCATTGATTCAAGGGAGGAAAGAATAATTCTGTCACTATATAAAGCCCTGGTAAGACCTCACCTTGAGTTTGGAGTGCAGTTCTGGGGACCGATCGCTAAAAAAGATTTTGCAGAACTAGAAAAAGTTCAGATAAGGGCCACAAAGCTAATAAGGGGATTGGAGAAATTAACCTATGAGGAGAGGCTAGCTAAACTGGGTCTGTTTTCTTTAGTAAAAAGGCACTTGAGAGGTGACATGATTACTTTATATAAATATATTCAAGGAGAGAGGGGGCGGAGCCGACTGCTGACATGAGAGCAGTGTAACTCCAGAGCTCCGAGTTGGCAGCCCCAAAGAAATCAAATGATCTCAATTTAAATATATCTGAACTATGGCAAATAAGGTTATGAAAGACCTAGAAGAGCCAGTGAGACTAAAAATTGCCGTGTAAGCTTGGATGACAAGTGTTAAAAGAAATCGCAGGCAGTTAAGAAACATCTTGCATCACACTCTGCAAAGAGACCTGGATTGAAGCCATACACTAACTTGACTGCATCGACAGCCTAACAACACGCAACCTGAGTATGGCAATGGCAAGCAACTACCCAGCGATGTTCTAAACAGAAACCTGTGCTCCGTGTTGTCGCCATTACAGACCATCAGCGGGCCAAACCAGATTTACTTCGGCCGCCATTAAGGCCTCCATAAATCATAACCACACGGCCGACATCGGGGACATAGGCGTTCAGCTGAGTGGACTTGTAGAGGAATCTTGATGCAGCCTAGAAGTTCAGCTGCTGTGTTCTATTAGTGATTGCTGATTGCTGTACATAAAGAGCCACCTCACATAACGGCAGCTTGAAATCGGGTGAGATATTTGTTGATAAAAATACACCCACCACACAGACTATTCCCCTACAAATATAGGCCCTTAAGCTAATGGTGACGTATACCTACCAATTTACCCCAGAGTTATAGTGTAAACACTGGTAAGGGTACTCCCAGAAATCTGATTATACAGACTGCTGTAGTGTGAAGTTTATAACACTATACCTGCCTATATAGACACTTGTCATATCCTACTCATAAAGGATCATAGAATACCCTTAGGCACTATTTAGACAGTAAACTTTGTGGGATATCACTTTTAGAATTTGGAGGTAAATAACAACGTTTTGTTGTCATATTTAGGGCGACATCTTATAACTTTTTCCCAATAAGAGACATCTAAAACAGGATAAGCTCCTCAAGCCACCCTCAGGGAAAACGGCTAATATTTCCTCTTATATGCAACCACCTGATCTACCTGAAATTAAAAATAAATGACTTTCTATGGAGCTCCAGACCACTAATATATCTAACTCACAGGAGGAAGCCACAAACCTTACTACAACTATCCTTCACGATTTGCCATCTAAACAGGACATTGCTGATATTGTTCGTACCTGCATAAGAGAAGAACTTGCAGGTATGAAGCAAGATATTCATACGCTAGGGTTCCAAGTAGAATCTTTAGAAACTAACCAAGATGAGATAAAAGAAGATGTGCAAACTCTAACAGATCAGGTCACTTCACACCAGTAAACAATTTCCTTACTAAAAGAGAAGTTAGAAGACTTGGAGAATCGGAGCCAATGTAAAAACATAAGGATCACAGGGGTTCCTGAGAGCGTTCTCCCCCATGATTTCCCAGTCTATCTACAGTCTCTGTTTCAACAAATCAAAGAATCCTCATGCACTACAGATATCCAATGGGTGCGTGCCCATAGGTCTCTTAGACCTAAACCTCCTGACTCAGCTCCCCCAAGGGAGATCATCATTCGTTTTAAAAACTTTCTCGAAAAAGAGATGCTCCTGAACCAGTCAAGAAAATTAAAGCCGATTAGATTTCGTGTTAATGTCTTGCAATTCTACCAGGACTTGGCTTCCCAAACATTACAACGCAGAAAAGAGTGCAACTCTTTAACTACTCTTCTCCGCAATAAAAAAAATCCATATCAATGGGGTTTCCCCACCCAGGTCTGGGTACTCAGAAATAACACTCGTCTGATATGCAGATCTCCAGAAGATACTGTTTCTTTCTGTAAGTCACTGGGACTAGATCCACCATTTGATGCTACAACACAGCATCAACCTGCATCCCCATCGCCAAGAAGTAATAAAGACTCATCCACTCCTGAGAATATCGGTAATGGCAAACAAGTCAGAAGACCAGTCTTGTCACAAACACTAAATAATCATCCAAAAGCTTTATCCTCATCCCCGCAAAGTCAAGACACTGCAACTTACAAAAACTCAACCCAATAAACCTACTGGGGACTCACTACTCTGGACTGAAACCTTGCTAAGTATATGTAGCATAATTTTGTGTATATGGTTCTTGGTGGTCCTATAGTAATTGATATAAGTTCTTTATAACTGAGAGAAAGGATTACATTTCTAGACAGAAACCTTCTATATGCCTATAGGAACATAGCAAATGTTGTAACCTGCACCATATAGGTTAGTACACAAGATTAGAACTAATGTTGACAGGGCTAGCAACACCCATTACACTAATAATTTTAGACCTCCGTAATACTGGATAGATGAGAGTAACAGTGGATAGCTAATATGGCTCTAACGGAGGTAAATCGATTAAACATTAGCTCTATATTGCACTCACTTGTACTAGGCTTATAGTTAAAAAAAAAAAGCTTGAGTACTTTACGTGAAACATTATAATAATTACAAATAAATACATATGCCACAATTTGTGGATTTTGGTGTTTGTTGAATAGGGTTTTGGTAACTAATGAATAATGAATAACCTTCTAACACCCTTTTTTACTGTGCTTACAAGATTAGATAACAAATAGTAAAGATTGGTATATGAGAAGAAATAATAACAATATATCTGACTACTTCGGAATAAATTTAATGGTTCTTTAACCCAGAATATTATCTGTTTACTATAAGTTCTATAGTTTATATTGTATATAATAATAATTGGGATCGATAACTTTATATATATATATATATATATATATATATATATATATATCTTGTTTTAAGTGGGGCTAGCTACACTTGTTCCCCCTCAAAAATGACCTATATTAGGAAGAGAGTCAACTGTTTGTTTGATTTGTTTAGTTTGTTATTTATGTTTCAAATGATATTACTGAAAAGAATGTTATGTTGTTACTTGTTATGTTATTATTTTAGCGAAACTTCAGTATCTGTAATCTGGTTTGCAACCACACACATAACACTCGAGTCTTATACCAACATGTGCCTTATTCATCAAACATATCCCAAACTTTTACATTTTTCTCATGTTACGAATAAATAGTGACTCGATTCCGCAGTTGACCCTCCTGACACAAAATGTTAAAGGATTTAAATCGCCTCAACAAAGATCAAAGGCCTTGTTTGATTTTGCAAAATGCCATATAGATATACTTTTCCTCCAGGAAACACATTTTAAAACACACAATATACCCAAATATTTTGAGAAATCCTTTACCACGCATTTCCACAGTTCAGGTCCGAACAAAAAAAAATGGAGTGAGTATCCTAATACATAAATCCACTCCATTCACACTTAGCAGAAAAGTCATAGATAAACAGGGGCGGTTTTTGGGTTTATCAGGTCTATTATATGGAAGACCAATAACGCTCATAAATATCTATGCCCCTAATACCAACCAACTTCCCTTCTTCCATCACATGTTTACAAAAATATTAGATCTAGCTACAGGCTCAATTTTTCTGTCGGGGGATTTCAATGTTCCCTTACAACCTAATATAGATAGTACTAATGCCAATATTCAAATACCCTGTAAACTCATTAGGGCTATCTGGAAAGGAATGAAAGATATAAATCTCTATGATACTTGGAGATTTATGCACTGCAATAAAAAAGATTATACTTTCTTCTCTCACCCTAATAAGTCTTACAGCAGATTAGATTACATTCTTACAAATCAAAGTGGCCTCTCCTATATAAATAGATGCAACATCATTCCTACCTTTTGGTCAGACCACTTGTCTGTTCAACTTAAATTCACTTGGCTTAACACTCCCCTCATTCCATACCAGTGGAAACTTGATGATAGTCTTCTGGAACACCCAGATTCGATCTCCAAACTAACTAAAACTATAGAGGAGTACTTTAAACTTAATACACATTCGATCGACAATAAATATACAATTTGGGATGCGTACTCCGCGGTGAATTAATCAAATTAAAAGCACTTCATACACAGACCTATCGTAAATGATACCAAGAACTGATGACCCAATATACCCAGCTAGAACATGCACATAAGAAATCACCAACAGATGCTAACATACTGAAAAATATACAAAAAATCCGAGAAGAGTTAGATAACTTTCTAGATATCGAATACCAATCACAACGCACAAAAACAAACAGTATGTTCTATTTTGAAAACAATAGAGCAGGTAAACTCCTGACCAGAGCGTTAAAGAAAAAAAAAGATTTAAATCATACATTGTCAGGTTACTGTCAGATTTTTTCCGTAAGTCAGAAAAAGGTATAATTAATATGAGGACCACAACTGCAGCCTAGTGGTTTTGTTTTAAGTGTATGTGGCAAACTACAATTAGTGATGGGCGCAACAGGGTTGCAGTGAGCCAATGCACTTAAGTTTGATATTAGGTTCTACAGTACAAATTGCTGAGATATTTGAACTTTATGTCCAGCTCAGTATTTGTCATGTTCACCTGATTAGTTATGATATCAATTCCAATCTGTATACAATTTTGGAGTACTGACTTTGTACTTAAATACCTATAGTATGGTATAGACTTTAGTTAAGAAGTGAATTAACGATTTAATACTTTAGGTTTGTCTGAATAAATAGTAGCAGTGCTGAGCGGTTTAACTGCTGTCTGTTAATGAGAGATTGAATAGTAATTGTCTTGATTGCATTTGGAACGATAGAACATGATCATGTAATTACTATTTTGTAGGTAAGAGTAAGTTAACTTACGTTAGTTTGTACAGAGACGCTCCGGAATTAATTCTGGTGGAATCAGTTCTAAAGAAAACTTTAGGCGAAAGGTGCTGCTTCTTGTTACTGAGCAGAAAGGAGACTGTGTCGGCGCGGCCGCGAATGTCGGCGTGTGACGTCACCGCTAGGTCCGGGAGAGCAAGGAGCTGTAATTGGAGCGCAGCTGAGTAGCAAGCTTGTAGCGTAGAGTGGCTGTCAGAGATACAGCGTGAGTTGTAAGCTTGTAGGGTAGAGTGGCTGTCAGAGCGTGAGAAGAAATTTCCAAGCAGTGATTGCATGATGTAGAGGGCTTTTATAGAATTTCTAAAGGAGTTGTCAGAGTCAAAAGTGAAGAGTGCGGTACTTAACTGTTTAGGTGAAGTAGGCAGACATATGAAATATGACAGGATCCCCCCCCCAAGGATCAACACCGAGGATCAGGTGAGGGACGATCAGGATGCCTATTATGGAACCGAGTCACCAATCTCTGGGCAGAGAGGTTGGCAGCCGGTTCCCAAGAGTCCTCAGAGGATGGGTATCCCTTCCAGTGAACTAGATATTGTAGCCTACCAAGTACTCGTCGGGAATCCAGCACATCTTGAACCTCATATTCTAAGGAAGGATCCGGCAGAATAGGGATGATCGGTTTCAAAGGAGAATGTTGCCGTAGTTGTCTATAAGGCTTCAAGAGGGAGACATGGAATGTGGGGTGAGATTTCATAGATGGAGGCAATCCAAGAGTGACTGCATTGGCGTTGACAACTTTAACAACAGGGAATGGTCCAACAAACTTGGAAGTCAATTTCCTAGAGGGTACTGGTAGATGCAGATTACGGGTTGATAACCAGACATAATCCCCGATAGCATAGGTTGGAGATGGTACCCTCCTTTTATCATAATGAAGTTTATATCTAGATTTTGCTATGTTGATGTTCTGTTTCACCAAAGTAAATGTGTCAGATATGGTATTAAGTAGATCATTCACTACGGGGGACATAGTAGTGGATGAGGAATCCCATTCGAAGGTAGGATGAAAACCGTAGTTGATGTAGAATGGGGTTGACTTTGTGGAGGTATGAACTGAGTTATTAAAAGCGAATTCGGCATAGGGCAGGAGTGAAACCCAATTATCCTGTCTCGCAGAGACAAAACATCTTAAGTATTGTTCCAACCATTGATTTGTCCTCTCAGTTTGTCCATTAGTTTGAGGATGGAAAGAGGTGCTGAGACGTCTGGTAATATTGAGTGACTGGCAAAGCTGTTTCCAGAATTTACTGGTGAACTGTGTACCCCTGTCAGATGTTATAGTATTTGGAAGTCCATGTAATTTGAAGATATGGTTAAACATTAGGGTTACGGTGTCTGTAGTGGTAGGTAATTTATGGTAAGGAAGGAAATGAGCCATCTTGCTGAATAGATCCACTACAACGAGTATGGTATTACATTTCTGTGATTCAGGGAGGTCAACAATGAAATCCATAGCTATATCGGTCCATGGCCGGTGTGGAGTTGGTAATGGTATCAATTGTCCGAACGGGGAGGATTTCCCAGTCTTAGTTGTAGTACAAGTTTTACAAGTTTGAACATATTCAGCTGTGTCCGGGAGGAGACTTGGCCACCAGAAGAACCTTTGTACCAGTTCTTGGGTCTTGTTTATACCCAGATGTCCCACCAAATGGGAATCATGTAAGGTGTTGAGTACAGTTGTTCTGAGTGAAGGGGGTACATAAACTCGTTCTTGGTAATAGTAGAGTCCGTCATCATGTAAGGTAAGATTATGAAGGGGTTTTTGAATGTCAGATAATTGTTCGGACTTGAAATGAGCAGTCTGTTCTGTAGTCAGGCCTAAAATCTTATCTGCTGGTATTAGAGGTGCTTCAATGAGAGGTATCATGGGGTCTATAATTTGTCTGGATAGAGCATCAGCCTTCTTATTTTTTTGAGCAGGTCTGTATGTAATAAGATAATTAAATCTGGAAAGAAATAAGTTCCACCGTACTTGACGTGAGCTTAGTGTCCGGTTTGTTTTTAAATATTCCAAATTTTTATGGTCTGTGTAAATCAGTATTGGGAGTGAGGTTCCTTCCAATAAATGTCTCCATTGTTCCAGGGAGCTTTTGATGGCTAATAACTCCTTATCTCCAATCGGATAGTTGATTTCAGCGGAAGTGAGGATGCGAGAATAATAAGCTACTGGGTGTAAGGGCTGAGTTAGCTCAATTCTCTGGGAGAGGATTGCGCCAAGTGCGAAGTTTGAGGCGTCTACTTCCAATACATATTGTAGGGAAGGGTCAGGATAACGGAGGATGGGAGCTGTTGTGAAAGCTTTTTTTAGAAAGTCGAAGATTCGTTGTGAATCTTCATTCCAGCGGAATCGTTGAGTCGATTTAGTTAGGTTAGTCAGTGGTCTAGATAGTTCAGCGAAGTTCTTAATGAACTTCCTATAGAAGTTCGCGAAACCCATAAACCTCTGGATATCCCTCTTGTTTTTCGGTACAGGCCAATTCAGTATGGCTGAAACCTTGTCATCCTCCATCTGAATGCCGGTAGGTGATATAGAATATCCTAAGAACTTTATCTGTTGTGTATGAAAGGTACATTTTTCCAGCTTTACATATAGGGAATTATCTCTTAATCTCTTTAAAACTAAAGTTACATGTTTGATGTGTTCGTGGAGATTTGTGGAGTATATGAGGATGTCATCCAGATATATGACCAAAAATATGTCTAAATAATCCTTGAAAATATCGTTAATTAAATATTGGAATGTAGCTGGTGCATTACACAAACCAAAAGGCATCACTGTGTATTCGAACAACCCGTATCTAGTACGAAAAGCGGTTAGCCACTCATGTCCTTGTTTAATACGTACCAAGTTGTAGGCACCTCTAAGATCGAGTTTAGTGTAAATGGAGGCACCACGGAGTCTATCAATTAGCTGTGGTATTAGGGGTAGAGGATAACGGTTTTTTATAGTACGTTTATTTAGTTCCCTATAATCTATTATGGGTCTTAGGGACTGATCTTTATTTTTAACGAAGAAAATGCCTGCCCCAGCAGGGGAGGTGGAAGGGCGGATAAAACCCTTCTGTAAGTTCTCATTGATATAGTTTTTAAGATGTTCAAGTTCTGGTTCTGATAAAGGGAATATATGACCGTAGGGGATATCAACCCCGGGTAGTAGATCAATAGGACAGTCATATACCCTATGGGGAGGTAAATTGGAGGATTCTTTTTTATCGAAAACATCAGAAAATGATGAATATTCTTGGGGGTATGGAGTAGCAGTATCCAAAAGAATCTGTTCCTGATGGAGACAGGTATCAGCACAGTAGGAGGAATTAAATACTACCTGTGCGGTGGACCAGGTTATATTTGGATCATGCTGTTTGAACCAGGTGATACCTAAAATAATAGGGAACATAGGGGAAGGTATGACATCAAAGCACAAAAATTCGGTATGTAAATTGTGAGTTGTTACCCGTAATGGGATAGTATGGTACTTAATGGGCCCTGAGGTAATCTCCTTGCCATCAACAAAACGAAGGACACTGGGGGTGTTTTTAGTGACAAGTGGTATTTTATTTTTAACAACAAACTGGTGATCTATATAATTATGACTTGCTCCAGAGTCTAGGATTGCCTCAGAGTGGATTCTGTGATGTTCCCACTGTAATAGAACAGGAAGAGTACAATGATTAATGTGTGCTTGTTTAGCAGATAAACATAATTGAGTGGGTTGTTGCTTACCCTTCCTTCTTTGGAGCTGAAGGCAATCTTTTACGGAATGGTCTAAACCCCCACAATACATGCAGAGGTCCAAGGTTTTTCTCCTTAGTTTCTCCTGAGGTGTGAGGGGTCCTCGAATGAACCCCAGTTCCATGGGAGTCTCGGCAGCCCTAGATGGAGGTCTATGTGAGTGAATACTACTAGTGCTTTGTGGGGGGTGTTTAGGGCTAGTGTCATGGTGGTTTCTTTCAGATCGTCTCTCCCTGATACGTCTATCTAGAATAATACTGATGTCAATTAGATTGTCTAGGGTGTCTGGGAGTGGTTGTCTTGCTAACTCATCTTTTAGTGTTTCTGAGAGACCCAATCTGAATTGATTTCGGAGTGAGAGGTCGTTCCATTGTGTGTCTGGAGACCATTTCTTGAATTCTGCTATGTAATCTTCCACTGGCCTTTTGTTTTGGCGCAGGGAACGCATAGCAGTCTCAGCTGATAACTGCTTGTATGGGTCATCATATAATTGTCCCATTGCCTTGAAGAATTGGTCCAAGGAGTAAAGTATGGGGTCGTTGCATTCGAAGAACAAATTGGCCCATATACGGGGTTCTCCTCGTAGGTAAGATATGGTAGTGAGAACTTTTAAGTGATCAGTAGTATAAGTTTTAGGCTTCAATTGGAAGTAAAGAAGGCATGAATTCTTAAACTCTCTAAACTCACTTCTAATTCCACTGAATGGTTGTGGAGGGTTTGGTTGTGGTTCATGTGTATTTTGGGATATTTTTATAGTATCTAGTCGCTCATTAATATATAATCTTAATGAGGTGTTCTCTGCCTGTAGTGCGGTTAATCCCTTAGACAGGTTTTCAACTGTTAGTGTCAGAGCATCTACATGTGATACTAGGGCTGCTGGGTCCATCTTACACAGGCTTGGAAATTACTGTCAGGTTACTGTCAGATTTTTTCTGTAAGTCAGAAAAAGGTATAATTAATATGAGGACCACAACTGCAGCCTAGTGGTTTTGTTTTAAGTGTATGTGGCAAACTACAATTAGTGATGGGCGCAACAGGGTTGCAGTGAGCCAATGCACTTAAGTTTGATATTAGGTTCTACAGTACTAATTGCTGAGATATTTGAACTTTATGTCCAGCTCAGTATTTGTCATGTTCACCTGATTAGTTATGATATCAATTCCAATCTGTATACAATTTTGGAGTACTGACTTTGTACTTAAATACCTATAGTATGGTATAGACTTTAGTTAAGAAGTGAATTAACGATTTAATACTTTAGGTTTGTCTGAATAAATAGTAGCAGTGCTGAGCGGTTTAACTGCTGTCTGTTAATGAGAGATTGAATAGTAATTGTCTTGATTGCATTTGGAACGATAGAACATGATCATGTAATTACTATTTTGTAGGTAAGAGTAAGTTAACTTACGTTAGTTTGTACAGAGACGCTCCGGAATTAATTCTGGTGGAATCAGTTCTAAAGAAAACTTTAGGCGAAAGGTGCTGCTTCTTGTTACTGAGCAGAGAGGAGACTGTGTCGGCGCGGCCGCGAATGTCGGCGTGTGACGTCACCGCTAGGTCCGGGAGAGCAAGGAGCTGTAATTGGAGCGCAGCTGAGTAGCAAGCTTGTAGCGTAGAGTGGCTGTCAGAGATACAGCGTGAGTTGTAAGCTTGTAGCGTAGAGTGGCTGTCAGAGATACAGCGTGAGAAGAAATTTCCAAGCAGTGATTGCATGATGTAGAGGGCTTTTATAGAATTTCTAAAGGAGTTGTCAGAGTCAAAAGTGAAGAGTGCGGTACTTAACTGTTTAGGTGAAGTAGGCAGACATATGAAATATGACATACATATACGAACTTCAAAGTTCTCAAGGGAGACCTTCACAAACTACCCCAGAAATACTACAGTCCTTCCACAATTACTACACTTCTTTATATAACCTCAAAAAAGAAAACCCCACATCAGATCACCTAATTAGAATGACAGAATGTATAAAAAAAATACCCACTACCAACGCTATCCGACAAACAAAAAGAACAAATCAGTAAACAAATATCTCCTCAAGAAATTATTTCTGCTATCAAAACCTTAAAATTAGGAAAAAGCCCTGGCCCAGATGGCTTCACAGCCAAATATTACCGGACGTAATACCTTAATACCTCATCTTACTACAATTTTTAATGAAGCAACAGATGATAACCCATTCCCATCTTCAATGCTAGAGGCACAAGTAGTAGTACTGCCAAAACCTGGCAAGCCCCCCAATACTCCTGCTAATTTCCGCCCCATTTCCCTTCTAAACCTCGATATTAAACTCTTTGCAGAAATCATAGCCTTCAGAATAAACACAATCTTACCCACACTTATACATACTAATTAAGCTGGCTTCACGCCCTTAAGAGAAGCTAGAGACAATACCACTAAAATATTAGACCTCATGGAATATGCATCTAACCAAAGAATCCCTTCCGTGTTCCTATCTATGGACGCGGAAAAGGCCTTTGATAGGTTAGACTGGTCTTTTTTGAAACATACAATGCACACATTTGGTTTCCCTCGAGAACTCATTGGAAAAATTTTCACCCTCTATAATAACCCACAGGCCAAAATCAAATTGAATGACTCTGTGTCCTCCCCTTTTAAAATTACAAATGGAACAAGACACGGCTGCCCTCTTTCACCCCTTCTGTTCGTTATGGCGATGGAAGTGCTTGCCTCACATATTAGAAACAATATCAATATACAAGGATTCAATGTCGGACCAATAGACTATAAAATAACACTATACGCGGACGACATCTTTTTAACGTTAACAGAACCCAAAAAAATCAATACCCCCTCTGATGCAAACATTACAACTATATGGAACCTATTCTAATTTTAAGATAAACATCACAAAATCTAAATTGCTGGCCGCTAATCTAAATTCAGATGTATTAAAAAATATCCAACAACAATATAGCTTCCACATACAACCCAAAGCCATTAAAGGGACACTCAATCAAAATGAAACTTTCATTATTCAGATAGAACATGCAATTTTAAACAACTTTCCAATTTACTTCCATTAACAAAATGTGCACAGTCATTTTATATTTAAACTTTTTGTGTCACCAGCTCCTACTGAGCATGTGCAAGAATAAGTGTGTATGCATTTGTGAATGACTGATGGCTGTCACATGGTACGTGTATGCATTTGTGAATAGCTGATGGCTGTCACATGGTACAGGGGGAGTGGAAAAAGACATAACTTAAAATTGTCAGAAAAAAAATCTATTACTCATTTGAAGTTCAGACTAAGTGCTATTGCATTATCTTGTTATCTTGCATTTATTGATTATGCAAATCTACTGTGTTGACTGGTCTTTTAAATATTTAGGAGTATATGTTTCACCATACATAGAAGATATAATTTCCCTAAACTACGAGACCCTTAAAATTACAATTCAAACCATTCTTAATTCTTGGAACCTTAAGCCACTCTTTTGGCTCTGGAAAATTAACGCTGTCAAAATGATCATTCTCCCTAAAATATTATATTTCATGCAAACCCTCCCAGTGCCCCTTCCGGAACACATATTATTTTCCTAACAAAAACAGATTAATTGCTTTATATGGTCACACAAGCGACCTCGTATTGCCACTTCCATCTTATATCGTCCCAAAGAAACAGGAGGGATTGGAGCCCCTAACTTGCTGCATTATAGACATGCTGTTTTCTTAACAAGGATTGTGGACTGGTGCAAGCAAGCGTTAAATAAGGAGTGGATTCAGTTGGAACAATCACTTTCCAATAATCATTACCTGTGCAGAAATTGTTGGATTCCAACTACCCAACGTAAGCTATTAGACACAACACCTAAGATTGTAAATGAAACCTTTAAACAATGGGATAAACCACTTAAGAAATATCAGTTTCCATCATACACTCCCCTCTGACACCAATAAGTAAAAACTCACCATTTTCATCATTAATAAAGCCCACTCATCAGACTCATCCTACTCCTTCCATACAAAGTTCAATCCCACATCATCTCTTATACAAAAGTAAAGAAACACAGTTCCAGCAGACTATTTGTGATATTTTAGGGATGAATTTCCAAAATTGGTTTACTTACACACAATTGAAACATTATCTATCGACACATCCTTTTAAACTTCAATTTAAGCGACAACTCTCAAACTTTGAAAAAATATGTCTCCATCCTCATCCCCAAAACGGAATTTTATCTTTGACATATGGTTTGCTGTCAAGTATATCCCATTCTTCCCTCCCCACATTCGTGACTAAATGGGAATCTGACCTTGAACTTCATATAGACCCATCTGAATGGAGTGTTATTTTTCAGCAAATGACAAATCTTCCTCATCTATTTCGATGACGGAAATGAATATCAAACTGTTAAGTAGGTGGTATTATACACCCGCCCGATTACATCAGTTATTCCCCAACACAACCGCCATGTGCTGGAGGGGTTGTAGGGAGACGGCAACTTTTGCACACATTTGGTGGACTTGTCCAGTAGTCAAGTCTTATTGGCGCTCCCTCAAACCTGAGATTGAAAAGGCATTGGGCATGTCTCTCCCGCTAACCCCTTGGGTTTTTCTCTACAATAAATTCCCGAAAATTACATGTAAAATAAAGCTAGCACTCTTCACTGTTATGATTAATTCAGCAAAAAGATTAATCACACTAAATTGGAAAAAAAACAACCTACAACCTCTTACATCATGGAAAACTAAAGTAACTCACTTTCTTCACCTGGAGAAATATCACTACACACACACACTAAGTTATTAGAGGAATTTCACAATATACTCTTTCTATAGGAGGAGTACCTAAACAGTCAGTCATAACTCATTCTCTTCCACATCTTTGATAGTTGGCCATATGAACAATATTCTCATACTCAACTTCTTTAAATCCAATACTTTCAGTAAATATTGAAAACTCGGAGAAATAAAGATAGTCTGGAGAGTGTCAATGTGTCAATTTATTTACAGATAGCTTATATATTTTTATAGCACATGTTTGGTATTCTTAGCCTAATCCAACAATAATTGCTAACCTCGCGTTTGAAAAATTGTATTATTACACCATTGCTGTAACGACCAATGTTTTCTGAATTTGCGTTTGTTTTTCTTTTATGTTTGAAATTGTATACCTTGGAAATATCTTAATAAAAGATGAAAATTTAAAAATAAAATAAAAAGTAAAATAAAAAAAAATATATTCAAGGCCCATATACAGAGATGGCAGAAGCTCTGTTTATTCCAAGAAAATTGTTTCTGACAAGAGGTCATAATTTAAGTTTGGAGGAAAGGAGATTTAATCTCCTGCAATGGAAACGTTTTTTCACTGTAAGAGCAATAAAATTGTGGAACTCATTACCAAAGGAGGTAGTTAATGCCAATACCATAGATACATTTAAAAATAGTCTGGATACATTTCTGTATATAAACAAAATTCATGGATATGATTGCTAGTATTAAATGGGTCACCTTTAAGTGGGGTTATTTAAGCTTAACTGGAGCTTTTTGTAAGTATTTTAGATTTGTATAGGTTGAACTCGATGGACTTCAGTCTTTTTTCAACCTTATCTACTATGTTACTATGTTACTATGTAACTTGGATTTGCAACGTCCAAGGTTAACTTCAGATGGTTGGGTCGGAGGGGTTTGACGTGGGAGGAACTGCCAGCTCTCCTACAGGACGCACATAGGAGGTGGGGACAACCTCAGATTATTGTGTTGCACTTGGGGGGAAATGACATGGGGGTCGGTACCGGCTTTGGACCTCATTAGGAGAATGGTGGCCGACATTAGGTGGGTTCATGCATAGCTCATGATGTGAGGATAGGGTGGTCAAATGTGGTTGCTCCACTGCATTGGCGCTACATCACAACCCAAAGAGCAGCCTATAAAATCAGGAAAAAGGTCAACAGGGAGTTGGGTAGAGCGGTCACGGGTCTGGGAGGTTTTGTTATCCGGCATGACCTTATCACGGCTGACAAGTAGGACCTTTATCGCCCTGATGGTATGCACCTACCAGATGTTGGAATGGACCTATTCTTGAAAGACATCAGGAAGGCACTTTTAGGAGTAATTTAAAAAAAAAAAAGAAACAATTATTAAAAGACACATGAAATGCTGTTCTGTTGTAAAAGTTTTATGGATTGACTTTATCCGTTAAAAAAATAAAAATAAAGAGTTACAGTTATTGTTCAATTTAGTGTATTTTAAGGTACATGTTGGCTAGGTGATGGCAAGAGTAATTTATTGTATTTCCTCTTGTGGCGGTCGGGCAAGGCTCTAGGTGCGGGCATCGAGAGAGAAGAGTGATGGTCTGAAAAAAGGGAGGGGTTACGCCCACTAGGTGCTGGCCTAGGCATCCTCTGCCTTCTGATATGCAGGCCGAAGATCTCTGTCATCACAGCTCTCTCTCATGCCAAAGGGGGGCAACAGCCGAGTGTCTCGCTGCCAACCTCGAAAAGAAGCCTTGTCCGTATGTCAGTAGGGGTTAGTTTAGGATTAAATGGCACCACCGTATAGTTACGAACTTGTTACAAGTTCTAGTTATGTATAAATAGATATTGAATTAAAGAGTGCCTAATATTGGATAATATTAGCCCAGCAGTTAAATCGTTTATTGAATAAACATGAATGTGACCGGTCTTTTCTCCCACAAAATGTTGTTGCGTGTTATTTCTTGGAGATTAAGTTAATTTAGATAACGTATGACGAAATAGGTGGTTTGTCTCTTAATACATCAATACATATTTACATACATAAACATTTACATACATATGCAAATTTAGACATTTATATGTTTGGATCGCTATATTAAAGCCCTTTGCATGTAGTTTTTTCTTTCTAACACCGGAGACCTCATATCTTTGACCTCTTACTTAATTTTTTTGTGCAAAATGTTTTTTTTTATATTTTTTATCTGATAGTGTTATTATGAGTGCAACTGTACTTTTTTGTTTTGAGTAACAGTTAACCAGAGCTCTGAGGTCGCAGTAATCAGTCTAGCATAAATTGCGATTGTGCTCGCTCTTTCACATTTACATTCAACTTGTAATGCAAGTGCTTCTTCCGACTCGTGCAAACAGCAGTGATAAACCCGATATCACTTGCGCAAACAGTTGGCGCGCAGTTCGCAATCTTGTCCAATGTGTTTTGTGCAACTTTTTTATCTTGCGTAACAGTTAACCCGAGTGCTGAAGTCATGCTAACCCACAACATGTTTAATTAAATTGCGCTCAAGCAAACGAGTTAACTTTCAACTCATAGGGGCCTATTTATGAAAGACCTGTCGGACATTGTGGATTATGTCCGGCAGACCTCGCTGAATGCAGAGAGCAATACGCTCTCCGCATTCAGCATTGCACCAGCAGCTCTTGTGAACTGCTGGTGCAACGCTGCCCCCTGCAGATTCGCGTCCACTAGCAGGGGGGTGTCAATCAACCCGATCATATTTGATCGGGTTGAATTGCGGCGATGTCTTTCCGCCTCCTCAGAGCAGGCGGACAGGTTATGGAGCATACTGAGCTTTATAGATAGGCCCCATAGTACGCATGCTACTTCAGGCATGCACAAAGACATATATACCCCTTATAGCTTGTGCGCAACAGTTAGCCAGTCACTCGTAATCTAACCCATTATGTGACAGCCATCAGCCATTATATATATATATATATATATATACATACACTGCACTTACCACATTAGGAGACTGCTGTGTTTTCATACAGTATCAGCAGCATTGGTAACAGTGTATATGGAGTTTTACTGGGTAAAGGCAAGCGGCGATACTTGCCTATGCAATAATTTCTGTTGATTTAGATATATATAGAAATATGTATTTACAATAAAAAGTACATTGTTCTGTAAGTGAAAAATAATGGAATGTGAAATATTCATAGCTCGTGTGAGAGATAAGTTAACACGGTCACAATATATGGTTAGTGTGCATCGGGTTTCGATTGGGTGCAATCTTTCTATTTTTAAACATGAGGACAGAAGCGCCACATGGCCCAATATTGTTTGACAGAAATATTAACAGATATCAGTGTAATAACACACTCACATTTGGTGAGACACCCCTAGTGCTGTAGAAGAGGCGGCCTGGGATCATATACAGTCACCCAGCAGACTGACCTCCAATGGCTAATCAGAAATCTGTAGAATGTATTAACAGATATAAATGCCAATATGGCCTAGTATTGTATGGACAAATTAAGATGTATGTGGTAATAAATGTACTCACATTTGATGATGCACCTCCCTTGGTGCAATAGAGGCAAACTAGGATCAAACACTCACCCAGTAGATTGATACCCGGTAAAGCCGGAGCTCCCAGCAATCCAGAAGGAAGGACAAAAGAGTGGTAAAAAGGAATGGCAGCAAGTGGTAAGTATAATCAAAACTTACTTTATTAAAATATATAAAAAATACTAGCAACACGTTTCTCATCCAACCAGTGGAAGCCTGATGAAACATCCACTGGTTGCTCGTATTTTTTATGTATTTGCCAGTTTGCCTCTAGTGCACCAAGGGAGGTGCATCACCAAATGTGAGTACATTTATTACCACATACACCTTTATTACCACATTTGTCCATACAATACTAGGCCATATTAGCGTTTGTATCTGTTTATACCTTCTACAGATTGCTGATTAGCCATTGGAGGTCAGTCTGCTGGGTGACTGTATATGATCCCAGGCCGCCTCTTCTACACCACTAGGGGTGTCTCACCAAATGTGAGTGTGTTATTACACTGATATCTGTTAATATTTCTGTCAAACAATATTGGGTCATGTGGCGCTTCTGTCCTCTTATGTTGTCTACAGATATTTGATCCTGGATCTGGGCCTTGACCCACACACAGACAGCTGCCTTGACCCAAACCATCCACTGTTCCTTTGTGATACCATCATATTCCGTTATACGCTGGACTTTTTTTTTTTTAATTTCAATTCTTTTATTGAGATAATTCCAAAATATACATAGAAAAGCATTAGGAAAACTGTTAAATTAACATCAAGTGTTACAATAGATAATTATTTGTTACAATTAGACAAGTAGGTTTATAACAATAGGACTCGAGGTTGATTATTATTACTGGATTAGGCCACAGGTACCAATCAGCCGACACTCAAAAATAAAAGTATACAATGGATATGTTTGTGAGGAAAATGACCATTACGGGGATGTCTATGACCTCCTTCTGACTGTCATGAGGTGGCCCTGTGTTGTGAGTGTGTTTTGAGTCTAAGTATAGGGACATTACATACGGGATTGCAGTTTTATAGTAGGTTGATAGGGTTGGGCAAGGGAATGGGATGTTGTTGGCTGTTGATATATTCTTCCCATAGAAATGAAATGTTATGGAATTCTTCTACCCGCCTGGTGCTGGTGTAATGGTATTTCTCCAGCTGGAGATAGTGTGTCACCCTGGACCTCCAGACTGCGGGGGATGGCAGGTCTGATTTTTTCCAATTAAGCGGGATTAGTCTTTTAGCAGAATTGATCATAATTGTGAGAAGAGTTTGTTTTAGTTTGCATGAAATTTTGGGGAATTTGTTGAAAAGAAAAACCCATGGGGTAAACGGAAGTGGTGCACCCATAGCTTTTTCAATCTCAGGTCTAAGGGAGCACCAGAAGGATGATGCTGTCAGGCATGTCCACCAGATATGTGCAAAAGTGGCTGGCTCTCCGCAGCTCCTCCAGCACATGGTGGTCGTGTTGGGGAATAGGTGGTGCAATCGAATCGAGTGTAGTACCACCTGCTTAACAGTTTGATATTCATTTCCAGCATCGAAATGGATGATGAAGCTTTTGTCATCTGGTGAAAGATGATATTCCAGTCTGGTGGGTCCAGGGCGACCCCTAAGTCTTTTTCCCATTTAGCTACATATGTAGGGGGTATCGAGTGGGACACACGCGAAAGTATTTTATATGTTAAAGATAGAATTCCTCTCTGTGGGTGGGAATGAAAGCATATTGCTTCAAAATGAGAGAGTTGCCTTTTAAATTGGAGTCTGGAGGTGTGTGTTGTTAGGTAGTGTTTCAGGTGTGTATAAGTGTACCAGTTTCGGAAGTTAGCCCCGAGGGTATCACATAATGTCTGTTGTGGTTGGATTTCGCCTTCATTATAAAGAAGGTGGTGTGGGATAGAGCTTTGTAGGAAAGGAGTGGTTTGGGATATGTCAGGAGTTCTTTTCAAGAATGGAAGTGATGTGTTCTTGCTAACCGGAGTCAGAGAGGAATATGTGGTAGAGGCTGTGGGGTATTTCTGAAGTATTTTGTCCCATTGTTTAAAGGTTTCATGTACTAGCCTAGGGGTGGTGTGAAGTAGTTTACGTTGGGCGTTAGGGATCCAGCAATTTCCGCACAGATAGTGGCAGTCTGAGAGTGATTGCTCTAACTGTACCCATTCCTTGTTCATGTTGTGTTTGCTCCAGTCAGCAATTCGCGTTAGGAAAACTGCCTGTCTGTAGCGTAATAGATTTGGGGCTCCGATCCCTCCCAGCTCCTTCGGGCGGTATAGGGTGGAAGTAGCGATGCAAGGTCTTTTATGCAACCATATGAAACAGTTTATTTGTTTTTGTAGGGAAAATAATAGGCGGTCACGGAGGGGAACTGGGAGAGTTTGTAAATAGTACGAGATTTTGGGCAGGATAGTCATTTTGATCGCGTTGATTTTTCCTAGCCAGGAGAGAGGCTTGCATTTCCATGAGTTGAGGGTCGTTTGGGTTGTTGAGTTAAGGGTGTTATAGTTTAGGGAGACTATGGTTTCTATAGATGGCGAGACAAATACCCCCAAGTATTTTATTGCTTTAGGTTGTATGCGAAAGTGGTAGTTTTGTTGTATTTTCTCTATTACATTGGGGCGTAGGTGTATGGCCAATAGTTTGGGTTTTGAGATATTGATTTTAAAGTTGGAGTATGATCCGTACACTTGTAGTGTTCGTAACAAGGGGGGTAGTGATGCTTCGGGGTTCTTTAGCGTTAAAAAGATATCATCCGCATAAAGGGTTATTTTATATGTAATGGGTCCGATCTCCATTCCAAGAATGTTGTTATTTTGTCTGATGTGGGAGGCAAGCACCTCCATCGCCAGTATGAATAAAAGCGGGGAAAGCGGGCAGCCCTGTCGTGTTCCATTTTTGATGTTAAAAGGGGGGGAGATAGAGTCGTTTAATTTGATTTTGGCTTGTGGGTTATTATAAAGTGCAAATATGTTCCCTATAATTTGTTGAGGGAAGCCGAATGCGTGCAAGGTTTGTTTTAGAAAAGACCAGTCTAGCCTATCAAAGGCCTTTTCTGCATCCATGGCCAAGAATGCTGATGGGATCTTCTGGGTGGAGGCGTATTCCATAAGATCTAATATTTTGGTGGTATTATCCCTAGCCTCTCTAGAGGGTGTGAAGCCTGCTTGATTAATATGTATGATTGAGGGTAAGATTAAGTTTATTCTGGTAGCTATAATTTTCGCGAACCGTTTTACATCAAAATTCAGAAGGGAAATGGGACGGAAATTCATAGGTGTGTTTGGAGGTTTGCCTGGTTTCGGAAGCACAACCACCTGTGCCTCTAGCATTGTAGATGGGAAGGGATTATTGTCTGCTACTTCATTGAAAATCATAGTAAGATAGGGTGTCAGTGTATCTGAAATGGTTTTATAATATTTGGCCGTAAAGCCATCTGGCCCTGGGCTTTTCCCGTTTTTAAGGGACTTAATAGCTGTTTGGACTTCCTGAGGGGTATACTCTTGACTTTTTATTAATCACTAGACTATCTCCACATTTGTTGTTAAACAACTACTATATATTGTTATGTTTCTATATTGGTCATATTTGTTTCCACTAGAACTATTGTATTAATAGTCTATATACCATCTGTACATATTTGATTGGTATCTTTCCAAGGATATTTTATTACATCTGTTGATTGTGTCACACCACTCTGCTTAGTTTAGCTGCATCAATATTTTGATCGCCAAGGGTGCCCCCTATTATCTCTTCTAGCTCATAACACACGTGCTACCCGATGCGCAAAAAGCTTCCATCTAACAAAGTTTACACTTGAGCTGGAGCGCTAAATAGCACTCCACTTGTAATCTAGCCCATAACGTGTAACTCTCATTGAATTGAAAACATCTGTTGCAGGTGAAAACTATAGGAACACTGGAACTCTGATACAGCGCAAATACAACAATGGTGGCAGGAGATCTACCATTATTGCAAGTAACACAGTACGGGAACCTTCCTTAAATTTTTGCCCATGGGCCCTGGTTTCCCCTGTTTATAATGATTCTACAATAAAAGCTTAAAGGTATAGGGAATTCAAAATTGTCTGACTAGATATGTTTAGCTAGTTCCCAATCGAGCATTGCTACTCCTTTTGCAAAGGATAACAAATGAAAGAAGCAAATTTGATAATTTGACAATAGAAGTAAATTGGAAAGTTGTTTAAAATGGTATGTTCTATCAGAACCATGAACAAAAACATTTGGGTTTAATGTCCCCTTAGTTTCATCCTCCTAGGCCTCCTACTAGGCAGAGTACACTTTAATGCAGCAGACACAGCACAACCCATTGTCCCCAAACCGCTGTTATAACAGACACATTCAAAATAATAGTAATGTTGTTTACTAGATGTTTCATTACTATGGTAGCTGGATTTAATTTAAGGGTGAGGCTCTGTGACCTAGCAAGTTATTTTAGGAGACCTAGGCCTCTAGTTATCAAGCCGTCAACCACAAATACGCTTATCCAATGAGCCAATCGGATTGAACTTCAATCTGATTGGCTGATAGCATCAGCCAATCAGATAGATTTTTCCTACCTTAATTCAGATTGGCTGATAGAATCCTATAAGCCAATCGGAATTCAAGGGACGCCATCTTGGATGAAGTCATTTAAAGGACCAGCCATTCGTCGGGTAGTCGTCGTGCAGGAAGGATGTTCCGCGCAGGAGGTCTTGAAGATGGAGCCGCTGCTCATCGGATGGATGAAGATAGAAGATGCCGCTTGGATAAAGATGTCTGCCGGTCTCCTCTTCTGCCCGGATAGGATGAAGACTTCTGCCGGGCTGGATGTCCTCTTCTGCCCCATCGGATGAAGACTTCGGCCCGGCTGGGTGAAGACGACTCAAGGTAGGGAGATCTTCAGGGGGTTAGCGATAGGTTTATTTAAGGGGGGTTTGGGTGGGTTAGAGTAGGGGTATGTGGGTGGTGGGTTTTAATGTTGGGGGGGTTGTATTTTTTTTTACAGGCAAAAGAGTTGATTACTTTGGGGCAATGCCCCACAAAAAGCCCTTTTAAGGGCTGGTAAAAGAGCTGGTTACTTGGTAATGTAGAATAGGGTAGGGACTTTTATTATTTTTTATTTTTTTTTATTTTATTAGGGGCTTAGATTAGGTGTAATTAGTTTAAAATTCTTGTAATATTTTTTATTTTCTGTAATTTAGTGTTTTGTTTTTTTGTAATTTAGTTTAGTTTATTTAATTGTATTTAATTGTAGGTATTGGTAGCTAATAGTGTAGTGTTAGGTTTAATTGTAACTTAGGTTAATTTTTATTTTACAGGTAAATTTGTATTTATTTTAACTAGGTAGCTATTAAATAGATAACTATTTAATAGCTATTGTACCTAGTTAAAATATATACAAACTTGCCTGTAAAATAAAAATAAATCCTAAAATAGTTACAATGTAACTATTAGTTATATTGTAGCTATATTAGGGTTTATTATATAGGTAAGTATTTAGTTTTAAATAGGATTAATTTAGTTAATAAGAGTAATATTATTTAGATTTATTTAATTAATATTTAAGTTAGGGGGTGTTAGGGTTAGTGTTAGACTTAGGTTTAGGGGTTAATAATTTTATTATAGTGGCGGCGGTGTAGGGAGGGGCAGGATAGGGGTTAATAAATTTATTATAGGTGGCGGCGGTATAGGGGGGAAGGATAGGGGTTAATAAATTTATTATAGGTGGTGGCGGTATAGGGGGGGCAGGAAAGGGCTTAATAGGTATTATGTAGGTGGCGGGAGCGGCAGTTTAGGCGTTAACATATTTATTATAGTTGTGGCATGGGTCTAAGAGCGGCGGTTTAGGGGTTAACATATTTATTATAGTTGCGGCGGGGTCCGGGAGCGGCGGTTTAGGGGTTAATATATTTATTATAGTTGCGGCGGGGTGTAGGAGCGGCAGTTACTGGTTAATAACTTTATTTAGTTGCGGGGGGCTCCGGGGGCGCCGGTATAGGGTTAGAACAGTATAGTATAGTGTGAGTGCTTAGTGACAGGGGTATCAATAAAGCTGTAAAAAAGCCGAAGAGCAGCGAGATTGATGATTGATAACTATCACAGTCCGCTGCTCATCGCTCCGTACTTGGTGTGCGGCTTTTTTACAGATTTATTGATAACTTTGGCGAGTGTATTCAGGTCCGCGGCGGCGATGTGAGGCGAGCTTTGCGAGCGTATTGGGGCCGGCGAAGGCAGGTAAGTACGGAGCTTCATAACTAGAGGCCATAGACTGCGTGCTAAAGGTTATTGCAATAGATCATCTAGTGGGTATAGGGTTAAAAGTGTGTGTGGGGGAGTTGTCAGGACTATAGGGTTAATAGTTGAGGTGGTTACAGTGGAAACAGGGTTAACAGAATTGGGTCTGATGGATATAAGATTTATAGTGGTGGGGTAGATGCCAGTTAGAGGTGTTCTCCATTCTCTATTTTGGTCAAGGACTAGAACATTATTGTAACTACAATATCTTGCAACTTGTTAGAATTGATGCTTAGTAATTTTATAAGCCACCAGGACTTTGTTTGCATATGAACCTCAATTGATAGAAACAGAATTGCTGTTGTAATTGAGACCAACATTTCTTTATTTTTAGGCAAAATTTTCAACGTTGACTAATGTCAACGGAATAAAAATATACTGACAATTTAATAGTTCAGATGTAAAACCTAACATGATTAAAAAGTAAAATAAAATGACCTGTACTTATAAATGCTAATTAGACATGAGTTATGTTCACAACTCTTTAACACATATCTTCTCAGTGTGAAGTATCTTAATTAGCAATTTTGAAATGAATGCAGATATTTTACAGTAATTGTGAAAACAACATGTAAAAATAAAATAGCTCTTTGAATGCTGATTTAAAGGGTTAATTTTTTTTATTCAGTGAATTTTTGGTGACCAGCTGAGAACACTTTGCATAATATAGACTGGGTGATGAAAACATGTTAGAAAAAGATTGTTAATTAAAAACTTGTGAAATGTCAATAATGACTTAAATATATATATTTTTAAAGTGCAACCAATGATCTATTAGATCCCTGGCATATACTGTACTTTCCTTATTGCTGATTTGTACACATGAGACACAAAACAAAATATACATAATTGTGAATTTCACTGACCCTTTGAGCACTATATCGTCATCATCATTGGTAGCTAAATAAAATACTATTACTTGGTATCTCATACAGATACTAGAATAGATCTTGCTAAGTATGTGGTTGTAAAATGGGACATTAACAGTTTTTGGATCTCGTAAACAAACCAGATTACTTTCCTTTATTCCTGGATAAATGGGTATGGACCTAAATTAAGAAAACAAAAATATTCTTGTGTTGTGCACTTTGACCACAGAAGTGTTTGTCTGAGGCTGTAATTAAACTTATCAGGGGTCTTTCAAAGCTCCAATACTCCCAGGCCTTTATCTATAAATGGTGTGTGTACTGGTTGCATTCCTCTTCTGATTATAAAAACATTTTGAATTATCATATAACTTATCCAATCATAAAAAAGGATAACTTAATTAGAATACTATTTTCATTAGTCTTGAGCGGACACGGTTACTAACCTAATCAGCAGCAGAAGTCACACAATCCAGCTGTGCAGCTATCGCTGCTCATTGGGTGAGCAGCAGTTTTCACTTGAGACCAGCAGTCCTTTGCAGCTCCTGAATGGTACTTTAACAATGGGTTTAACCCCTTTTTTAGAGTTAAACACATAGGATTGCAAGGTCGCTAGTATTAAAATGACATGCTAAAATTGACACACTTTAACAAATAATAGCATGTAATTATGGGCCAGATTACAGGAGGAGCGGTATTTTACAAGTGGAGTGGTATTTAATGCTCCCGCTTGATCACTAAGTTGTAAATATTTTGCACGTGCCAGGCAGCACTCGTATAACACCGACGCGCGTAAAAAGCGGAATTTAAAATATTGAGCACACAATAACTTATTTCCCTCTAGAAGTCAATGGAGCAAAAAAGTGGAAAAACACCCTACTAGCGCACAAAAAAGATTCCATATTCTCAAGTGTAGCTATATCTACAGCTATATATATATATATATATATATATAGAATTATATATATATATATATATATATATATATATATATATATTTATATATAGGAATATATATATTTAAAAATAAATAGAACACATTCTGTTATGTGCAGAAGATTGGAATGTGAAATATTTACAGTAAATACACACTATGGAGCAGAGTTATCATTGTGCGAGCAGACATGATCCGATATTGCGGATCATGTCCGCTGCACATTGATAAATGCAAACAGCATACGCTCTCGGCATTTATCATTGCACCAGCATTTCTTGTTAACTGCTGGTGTAATGCCACCCCCTGCAGATTTGTGGCCAATCGGCCGCTAGCAGAGGATGTCAATCAACCCGATCGTATTCGATCGGGTTGATTTTTGGCGATGTCTGTCCGCAGCCTCAGAGCAGACGGACAGGTTATGGAGCAGCGGTTTTTAGACCATTGCTTCATAACTTGAGTTTCCGGCGAGCCTGAAGGTTTGCCAGAAACATGGGGCATCAAGCTCCATAGGGAGCTTGATAAATATGCCCCTATATCACTTTTAAAAAAATGTAAATTACATAAATATGCTTTTAAATGTTTTCACCTACATGACTGCAAAGGGCTCCAATACACTTCTATCTATTTCTATATATGTCTAAATATGTATTTATATGTGTGTATGTGTATATATGTGTGTAAATATATATACATATATAAATACATAAATAAATATGTACACACACATATATATATCTATATACACTCATACAGTCATGGTCAAAAATATTGGCACCCCTGCATTTCTATCAAATAAAGCACCACTTTGCCCAGAAAATTGTTGCATTTACAAATGTTTAGGCATTCTTATGTTTATTTCTTTTGTTTGTATTGGTATGACACAAACAAGTGGATAAAAAAAGCCAAATCTGACACATTCCACGCAAAACTCCAAAAATGGACTGGACAAAATTATTGGTACCTTCTCAAAATTGTAAGAAATAACTGCATTCCAAGATTGTGATGCTCCTGTAATTTGTAATTAAACTCACCTGTATCAATTAACAGGTGCTGACAATACAGAAATCACACCGGCAACCAGTTAATATGGTGAAAAATTGACTCAACTTTTCTGTTATGTGTCTCTGTGTACAGTTACAAGGAAAAACTACACAAAAGGCATACGGTATATTTTTGTGAAATTTTGTTCAATCCTGCAATCTAGCAATCAAACAGTCCCAGTTCTCAGGGCAGTACACATAAATGAACAACAAATGATGTGGTTGGAGTCTGTCTTACCGCGTCCGGTCCACGGGTGTGACTGTGGTTCCCCGTCGTCAGGCTTGTATCTGAATTCCTTTACGCCTGAGACCTCCTCCGATCAGACGGTATCTAGGGTCTCCGGGCTTCCGCGTAACAAACACACCCTCCTCAGACGCGTGCAGTTGCTCACGCCCTGCTCAACGAAGGACCAATCCGGATTGAAGAAGGGAGGAGACACACAACTCAATTGGTGTCTGCGTCCGTGCTCACTGTGGGGAATCCTGTAATAGCTGCACAAATGAAGAGTCAGGAGCACCAGTAGATGAAAAAAGTAGCTTTTATTCACTCATAAATAGCTACAAAATAAAAGTTCCAATGCTTGCTTGCTTACTTATTTTGATAAATTCTGTATGTTCAGAATTTTTGGGCTTGACAGCAGCTGGTTGGTAAGATGGAGAAAGAAAAAACAGCTGACATGTTTCGGCTTTGCAGCCGTACTCTTAGCTGATAAAAGTTTTAAAACCAAGCGCCCTTTTTCTAGGGCGTACCTTTCTCCAATTGGCCAAACAGTGCACCTATCAAATAACATTTTAGCTCATGAACGAATCAATGCATAAGTGTGTCAAAAAACAAATTTACAAATTACAGGCACAAATCTTTTAACATTTGATTTCACTGTTGCTTGCTGCTAATCTCATACATAAAAAATAAATGAAATTTAGAATTATACTCTGATTTCAAATGACATAACCCTTATCCTTTTGAACTAAGTCTAAACTTTATTAGCTAACAGTGTTTTTGCTATATCTGCCTCTGACTTATTACAACTAAATATTTACTTATTTATATATGTAAAAAATACATTTACTGTTTGGATCCTTAAATGAAATGAAATTAACTATACAGGATTCCTTGGTGGCAAACATGTGCTAACAATAACCCCTACACATTGTCTATTTGCCTACGTGTAAGGGTGCATATTTGTTTACATCAAACTGTTTTGAGCCTAAATCAAAACAATGTTGGGAAGAATGTGGACATTGTTTCAAGCTGTGGGGAAGTTATGGTATGGTTTTAAAACTTTTATCAGCTAAGAGTACGGCTGCAAAGCCGAAACATGTCAGCTGTTTTTTCTTTCTCCATCTTACCAACCAGCTGCTGTCAAGCCCAAAAATTCTGAACATACAGAATTTATCAAAATAAGTAAGCAAGCAAGCATTGGAACTTTTATTTTGTAGCTATTTATGAGTGAATAAAAGCTACTTTTTTCATCTACTGGTGCTCCTGACTCTTCATTTGTGCATGTGTCTCTGTGTGCCACACCGAGCATGGAGAAGAGAAAGAGCAGCAAAGAATTGTCTGAGGATTTGAGAACAAAAATTGTGGAAAAGCTTGGACAATCTCAAGGTTACAAATCCATCTCCAGAGATCTTAATGTTCCTGTGTCCACTGTGTGCAACTTTGTCAAGAAGTTTACAGCCCATGGCACTGTAGCTAATCTCCCTGGATGTAGACGAAAGAGAAAAATTGATCAACAATTGCAACAAAGATTGTTCGAATGGTGAATTAAGAACCTTGATCAACTTCAAGACAAATTCAAGCTGACCTTTAGGCACAGGGTACAAATATGTCAGCTCACACTATATGTCACCATCTGAATTAAAAGGGATGCTATTGTAGGAGACCTAGGAGGACCCTACTGCTGACACAAAAATTTAAAAAAGTCAAATTGGAGTTTGCTAAAACTTTCCTGAGGAAGCCAAAATCCTTTTGGGAGAATGTGCTGTGGACAGACGAAACAAAATTACAGCTTTTTGGTAAAGCTTGTCATTCTACTGTTTTCAGAAAAAGAAATAAGGCTTTTAAAGAAAAGAATACAGTCCCTACAGTCAAACATGGTGGAGGTTCACTGATGTTTTGGGGTTGCTTTGCTGCTTCAGGCACTGGATGTCTTGACTGTGTGCTTGGCATTATGAAATCTGAAGACTACCAAAGAATTCTGTGGTGCAATGTAGGGCCCAGTGTCAGAAAGTTGGGTCTCCGCCAGAGGTCATGGGTCTTACATCAGGACAATTACCCAAAGCAACATCAAAAGCACCTATAAATGCTTTAAGACAAAGGGCTGGAGAGTACCGAACTGGCCAGCAATGAGTCCAGATCTCAATCCCATAGAGCACATGTGGAGAGATCTCAAAACAGCAGTTGGGAAAAGGAACTCTTCCAATCTGAGAGACCAGGAGCAGTTGGCAAAAGAAGAGTGGTCCAAAATTCCAGTACAGAGGTGTAAGAAACTAACTGATGGTTACAGGAAGCAATTGTTTTCAGGTATTTTTTCTAAGGGGTGTGCTACCAAATATTAAATTGAGGGTACCAATCATTTTGTGCAGTTCATTTTTGGAGTTTTGCGTGGAATGTGTCAGATTTGGCTTTTTTTCCTCCACTTTTTTGTGTCATACCAATACAAACAAAATAAAGAAACATAAGAATGCCTAAACATTTGTAATTGCAACAATTTCCTGGGCAAAGTGGTGCATTATCTGACAGAAATTCAGGGGTGCCAATATTTTTGGCCATGACTGTATATATATATATATATATATATATATATATATATATACTGTATATATATATATATATATATATATATATATATATATATATATATATATATATATATATATATATATATATATATATATATACATTAGATGGTGTTATTATGAGTGCAACAGTACTTTGTAATGTATTTTTGATGTGTTTTGTGAGACTTTTTGTTTTATGACACAGTTAACCAGAGCTTAACTGGTATCTGTTGTTGAAAATCATACCTTGGTAGGCTTATGAGGATCAATGCTTTTTTGGGAGTTAGCAACTGATCGTGGCTGCACATATGCCTTGTCATTGGTCCTCCCTATTTATTATTTTTTTCAAGTATACATATATTAAGGGCTACCCCCTACATGCACTGCACACTATGCAGGCATGGAAACATGTATGCTTACAGTTGGCTTATAAATGACAGCTTTACACAAACCCCAAATCATACATCATTTATACAATGACTAGTATGTATTAGAAATATCAAACTTAAAGGGTTATTGGTGTGATTTCTTTATTTATGGAGCAGACATTAATCAATGGGTTGTAAAAGATCTTTATAAAACATACATCTTTTGGAAGTATTTAAAACTATTTTGTTTTTTAAATTCAAGGAGTTTAGGTGAGTTTCAGGAATAGACTTAAATACATTATATTGACTTGCACAGTTCAGAAAGTATGATAAAGTGTACAATACATGAAGACAAAACATACTTATATAAAGTTAGCGCACAAATATCATATCTAAGTACACATGTAACCTTCAATCAAAACTTAATACCAACATTAATGGTAGCAATCATGAAAAAAAAATGAGGGAACTTGATTATATGCATATCCCATTCATAAAATAACCTGAGCTCCTTATTTTAAATACAATAAACAAAACCATAATAAAAAAATAAATTTTTTTTTTAAAAAATTACACGACAAACCTTAACCAAACTTCTATGAGAAACGCATAATAAAATTTTAGCAGAAATGTGCGTCCCATCATTAACCTAATTTTCTCCCCTGCATATGAATGATATGAATTAAAGTCTAGTACAGCACACTAAGCCTAAAAAATCAACATGAGGGGTAGGGTCTTGAGCCAAATAGGATAATTTATCGTAAAAGACTAAGGGGACTAAGCAATATCAGTTCTCAAAAGCTAAGCTATATTGTCTGCCAGTATTCAGTCTTACAATTAAACCTGTATCTATATTAAACCAGACATATGGGGGCCGATTTATCAAGCTCCGTATGGCCCTTGTTTCCGGCGAGCCTGAAGACTACTGCTCCATAACTTGTCCGCCTGCTCTGAGGCCGCGGACAGAAATCAACCTGATCGAATACGATCGGGTTGATTGACACCCCCTGCTAGCGGCTGATTGGCCATGAATCGGCAGGGGGTGGTATTGCACAAGCAGTTCTGATGAACTGCTTGTGCAATGATAAATGCAGACAGCGTATGCTGTCTGCATTTATCGATGTGCAGCGGACATGATATGCTACATCGTATCATGTCCGCTTGCACTATGATAAATATCCCCCCTGGAGTGAAATTGAGGTGATGTGCATTTGAAAATAGGAAAATCAATCAGTGAGGGCAATGAAAATACTGAATAGTGCTGACAATCAACAGGACTACACTTAGGGCCAGATTACGTGTTGAGCGCAATATTAGCACTCCACTTTGTAATACCAGCGCACGATAATGTGCGCTTATATTACAAGTTAAGCACAATGCAAACGCCAGCTTGCGTTAACATTGCTAGGAAGCATTGTGCTCAGAACCTCTTGCAGTGAAGGGGGTAAGTAGCACAGCGATGGGCAACATTTTTTAATATATATGATTATATACATATATATTTATGTGTTTATATGTGTATATATATGACTAGGAAACAAATTAACAGCACTAGAATGGAAGGTGGAATCTCACACAGTAAGAGCTTGTTAACCACACACTATGCTAAATAAACACATAAGCACTTAACCAATATTAGGTGTTAGGAATATAAACAATGTGAGATTAGGTGGGTTAACATAAAACTTACAAAAGCAATGAAAGACTAATCAAACTCAATGTTGGTGAACTTTAAGAAGATGTAAAAAAATATTTAGGCTTGGTAGGCCAGTACTATCATTGTCACCAATGATAATGGTTTGAAGGACAAATCTCAGGTGGTTTGGAAGACAACTTAGTATCCGTCCTTTAATTTGGCTATAGGTAAAACAAAGGGGTTAGAGGAGCCGGTACGTTCAGCTACTGAATTAGCATCTATCACGCTAATCAGATGGTTTTACAAGCTCTATTCACTCTCTCTATGAACTGTTCATCTAAGGACTTGAAGTCAGACAGACACCTATAATGATGGTATATGAGCCAAGGATTTCATTTTAAGCTACATTTTAAAGGCACATTTCTACTTCTCTCCTGTAAGTGCATATTGTTTGTACAGTAGGGCTTTTTAAAAGAGGTGACTTACTACCTTGAATCTGGGTTGCGCTTGTTTTTTCCTTTATAGATATATGATCATATACATTTATATTTACATTGCGGTCTATGGGAACACACAGTTCCCAAAGACCGCAATGTTAAAGCACTTTTCAGTGACATTTTTTTTCTAACACCCCACACCCACCAACTTTAAAGCCCCAAAACTGCCTAGTGTCGTGTTTTTTTAATTTAAAAGAAAATGCTAGATTTTTTTAAAATAAAAAAAACTACAATGCCCTCTATTTTGAGGGCATTTAGGGCAATTTTAGAATATTAACCAGAGATCTAATCTCTGGTTAATTTGCCCGTTTGCATGAGCGCAATAATTTAGCACTCCACTTGTAATCTAGGCCTTAGTATGTATAATATTGTAATGTAAAAAGATAAATGCCAAACATCCTGATTATATATTCAGATGCAATAGAATAAAAATAAGCTACATTATCCAGATAACAATTGCAAGAAAAATAACATACCTGTAGTTTAAACCTCCATGTTATCTACAGTCCCATCCATATGAATTTCAAGACATATAAAAACTAAGTCCTTCACAGCATGGGAACCAGGATCTAATGAGCCTTGAGACTGGCTCAGCAATACAGTAATTCTATCAGAAGCCACAATCCTGCACCAGACCGCTAGAAGAAGCACATTTAAAGTTCCTTGTCTGACCCCTCTTTTTGGAAGATTGGACCATAAGCTGAACCCACAAGCTGCATGATGCTCATGCCAGTTCTCATATACGCTGCAGGGCAGGTAAGTAAGCGAACTGATAAACAATGAGCAGCTTATCCAAGCGTGAAACTGCACTGTTCTAGTCTGTATGATGGAGCATTGCAGCACTGTCATGATGTCACTGTCTGTAGCAGAGATATGTGCTCACCCTTACAGGTATCACAGCCCAAAGTGATCAGGTAAGAAACCCACCTGGGCTGTGAATAAATGCACGGGGGCTGTTTGCAAAAACAAAGGATCCGAGTATGCTGTACAAACAAGAGTAAATCCAAGAGAGTAGTCAAGGTATTGCAGAGATCAAAGGAAGTCAGTGGTGCAGGTAAACGATGAACAGAGCCGGGGTCACAAGCCAGTCAGTCTTTGGGATTCAGGAACATGAAACAAAGAACTGACACTGAGCACAGGAAAAGGCAGGGTTATATAGCCAGATAATGAGCTGCTAATTAGCAATATCCAGAGTCCAGCCCCAGTGCTGCAGGCATGATAAGGAAAGGTAATGAAATGCTTACATACACCCAGAAATAGAGAAAAGCAGCAGTGGCTTAGAGGCAAGAGAACAAGCCTATGATAAGTGAGGTCCCAGGTTCAAGTCTCTCGCTTGCCCCCAAAGGGGCGACCACGTCTGACTGTCTGCATGGAATGGTGGGAACTGTGACACATGATGAGTCTATCAAGAGAGCAGCTCTTATAATTTGTGTTAATCTTTGTGAGATTTTCTGCAGATTGCACAGACTCTGAATGATACCGGTAGAGGTTCCAGTGGTCTTGTGTAACTTGTACACAAGACCACTGGAACTTCTAAAAGTATTGACCTCTACCCATTATCCCCTACATTGGCGGAAGTTGAGTAATTGGCAACCCATAAAGAAACTGGCTTCTCAGTGATCCAATCATCTACAGAAGTGAGCGATATAGTAGCAAGTTGTAAGCTTGAGAGCCTCTCTAACTGTAGCTCACTTTGTATAAATGTGCATCTACAACTGATTGTGCTTAAGAGCAGGGCGCTCCTCTCCTTTTAATTATGTTTGTCAATGTATGTGCAGTAATGTATAGTGTATAGTCACATAAGTGACTATACACTATACATTACATTTTTTATTGTATTGTACCCTTATAATTGTAATGTACCTTTGTGTAGCTCTTTGTAAAATGTTGGCACTTTATAAATAAACAACAATAATAATAAAGTGGAGGAGACCTTGTTCCTGCAGTGTCTTTCATAGGGTGTTGTATTGCCACCCCGCCTTCTTTCATGTGCAGTAGCTTGCATTTCTGAATAAGGTTATCCCATGTTGGAAGCAGCAGCGCTGATAGCTCATTATCAATTGTAGTCTCATTGCCCATAATAATTCACAGTCTTAGATATGCAAAAGTTTTCTGTATGGGGACACCTTAAACCCTATCTTGGACTTTGCTGATACAGAAAGTCCTCTGTTATAGGTTAAATTGCCTTCCAGGGTAGAGGAGATGACTTTCCTCCTGTCTGCAATAAGTTCCTGGACACTTCTCTTGTCAAGGGAGATGCAAACGGCTTTAGATGTGCAATAAATAAATAAAGTTTTTCTCCGAGCTGTAAAGACTTGTAGCCATATTAAAAAGCCACCAGCTAAAAGTCTTAAAACTCTAATTTTAACAGCAAAATATGAATTGTTTTGCAGCTGTTGGGGCCAATTATTAGACAGATATAAATGAGCTCCTGCATTTATCAAGCAATCATGATGGAGCAAGAAGAAGGATTAGGGTTCTGAAAAGTATGGAGTGCACTTTAGTCTACAATATTCTGATTTAGGTGAATAAGCAGGCAAATAAAGCAGGCAAATAAATAAATTAACAATAAAAGTGCATTACAAAGTGTTTTGTACAATATGTCTATTTAAACATTTTACACTATGCTGCAGATTTATCAAGGGCTGAATGGCCCCTGATGCCCCGGTTTCTGCGTGAGCCTTCATAACAGCAGTTATGAAGCAGCGGTCTTAAGAACGCTGCTCCTTAACTGGTTCGCTTAACAATCAGGCTGATTGACACCCCCTGCTAGCAGACGATTCTGCAGGGGGAGGCATTGCACAAGCAGTTCACTAGAACTGCTTGCGCAATGTTAAATGCCAACAGCGTATCATGTCCGCCAGACATTGATAAATTGGCCCCTGTCTATTTAAACCTTTTATGGGAAATTACATTTTTAGTTTGATGTCCATGTGCTGTTAGCATTGTACTGATAAATTAAAATAAGAAAATACATTTTTTAACCAACTGAACAAAACTTTTCTACCCATTCCACTGAAAAACAGTGATTATAACGCTAGCTAGTAATCCAAATTTAACCTCCATGATTTAGATGAAACAGCAGAGGAGAAACGCCACAGTTTCATGGTGAGTGACTGCTATATGGAGAAAACTCCTGAACAGAGGCTTATATTACCTATCAGTCCTATCAGTCCATATCAGCATGCAATACTGCTATTAAATAACATTGCATTCTGGACTATCTTATGGGCTTAGATTTGTGTGGTATTTCCTCAATTAAATCTGAACTGAGGAATGTACCGGACTTGGGTTCATCATTTTCTGATACCCATTTTGCCACTTTTACTGTGTTTATCTTACTTTTAATATGCATTTTATTCCAATTGGGATTTCCTTTTACTGTTCAAAAACATATCTTTTATTGTGTTATCTTTTATTGTGATTTCATTGTGCTTGGGAGACGTCCAATTTTTATAAACTGCTGAGATTTTTATGAACTGTTGAGATTCTATATACTATATATATATATTTAATTATTAAATATCAATAACTACAAAGGTATCTTAAGCTTTTTTGTAGCGCACCCACTATCTTTTCATAAGATTTAGATGGAGCCTACAACTTTCCAATTTATCTCTTTCTCTTAGAATTTTTATTGACAGAGTGGTAAGGTTTAAATCACCCGGCCTACATGTGCATTCCTCAACTAGACAGGGTGATAATTAATCTCACTAGGCCCAAGAGTGAAGGCTGCAATGGGGCCCCAATTTCAACTGTGCCCTTTCTTGCTGTTAAAAATAAACATAAGCTGAACCATCAGTTACATATGAGCAAAAGTAACTGCTTCTTTGTGATTGTGAGTAGTCATCATCCCTTGGTTAGTCCTCACCAGAAGAAATGCCCGTCTGCCCCTCTAGCCTCCCTGTAGCAAAACCAATAGTGTAGTGCCAGGTTGGCTACCTAGAGGTGTGGACTGAGTCTTGATTGAGACCTCTGAGACCCCTGTAGTTATGCTCCTATATCTAGATATGCATTTATTGAAAATATCTAAGTTTCAACATAAAATACCAAGAAAAAGAGGAGCATTTGATAATAGAAGTAAATCAGAAAGTTTTTTTTTAACTGTAAACTTTGAACCCTCATTTATTAATGAGTGGGCAGTCAATGTTCCCAGCCAGGGAACCTGTCTTGACTGTATTGAGGACTTGAGAGGCTGCACCTGTTGCCCATATTTAATACTGGACACACACTTGCCTTGGTATCCCCAAGCCCTGCTCTTTGTCAACCAATTGCACGAGACTAGAGTTTGCCACTTTAATGCTGCCACAAAAAGACCACTGCTTCTTTTTTTTTTAAATAATTTTTTTTATTGAGGTATTTGCATAAAACATAAATAATACACAATACACCTTTTTGTCAAAAGAATAGGATACAAACATAAGTAACCAAAACATTTCGGCGTCTATATAATACATTGACTAAGGGCTAATGAGACCTCGATTTTTCAATAATATATCATGTATAACTGACCAGTTAGAAACATGGTTTTAGGCCCCAAGGACCAGGAGTATAGAAAATAAAAGTTATCTGATGGTCAGAAGTCTAGCTCCTTAGGAGCTTCAAAAGGAGCTATAGATAGAAGGGAAAGGGTGGAGGGCGGAGCCATATATATATGCTAATATTTTAGAAAACTTGGAGGGGGGTTTTAGTCTTGCCAATGAAGGAAATGGAATGGGCCATGAAGCAGGGTCAACTATCCATTTATTGTTAGTTATGCATATACATAGTTGGGGTAAATATATAGGTTAAGTAATCTATAAGTGGACAGATAATACATGTTTTATTAATTCCTGAACTTAGATGAGATAGAAGGCTCTGGTAATATGGGAGTTTTATAATTATAGGGGGATAAAGTGGGTAGTAGGCAATAGGGTTATGATAACTTGTGTTAGGATTGGGTATCAATAGTATGCAAAAACTGAACTCCTATCTAGGCTAGCAAGGGAAGGAAAGTCCACTGTGAGTATGATAACCTGAGTAGGAATGTACCATCATTATAAGGTGTAAGTTATATTAATACCAAGCAACTAGTGAACATATAAATCGTTAGTAGTGTTCAGACTATGAATATAGATAGACCTTTAGATAATGAGCTATATTTTAATATGTCATGAGTTATATACTTTATATAGAATATGTGAGGGTGGAATTAGTTATCCCTAAACTTAGTTCAGCAGTACCAGTAACTCTTTAACTAGGTAGAGTTTGCCAGGATATATATAGACATATCTAGAGAAGGGAGTATTATAAGTCTTGAGGGTTAACTATGAAAGTAGACACTGCTAACTTACAATCCATGCCCCAAAAGAGGACATCAGGATCTCTCCCTAGAGGAAATGTCGTGGTGAATGGAATCTAGTGGAGTATCTATCTCCTGCTATATAATGGAGTCTGATTATAAATAAATGAAAAATACTTGGCGTATATAATATAGCCCCTAGGGTTAACAGAAGCAAGGATTAGCGAATTATGTTATTTTACATATAGTGTGATTGCGTTTTAAAGCGAACAGTAAACAGAGATCTGTGCATAAGAGTTATCAGGTAACAAAAAGCCTAAAACAATAGCTGTGCACTTATTTATAATAATATATCTCATTGGAAGTATTTTAGTCCATATATCATTGCGACAGACATAGAACATAAATATAGTCTAACTTGTCCCTGAGAAGGAAAACAAAAAACTGCAAGGTTCTACTATAGGTGGGTATAAAATTAAACAGACCTCTATATAGGCAAAACATCTAGAACTCTATACATAAACAACAATTCTAGCGACCTTCCCCTCAGCCATAGACTTTTAAATCAGGCCTCATTATTACTAGTGAAGGCCTGAGAGTAGGTGCATATCTAGAGGAGGTAATGTAACGGACTAATATACTAGTATAGCGCAATATACGTCTGCCATGATAGGTAAACACCTAAAGGGAGCAATGCAAAACACATACATACTAGAACAGCGAATTATTCATGTGCCGTAATAGTTGAGTAGCTGTAGGAGGTAATATAACATTCAGACATATTAGTGCAGTGTTATGTACATGTGCCACAGTAGATGAATATCTAGAGGAGGGAATATAAAACACATACATATTCACGCAATGCATCATATCTGCGCCATGAGCGCCAAATGTCTCAAAGAAGTAATATAGAGCAAACAAACTAATAATCTTGCATATGTGTTCACTTATATACAATGAACAAAAGGGCTCCTAAGTTAACAGTGTGGAGTGTAAATGCCTTCTCATCTTCATTTTTCTAAAAGATATTTATCCCTATGTCTAAATCTAATATAAGCACCCTGTAAGGCCAATGAGTCTCATTGTTAACCAACTCCTATCTAGATTATAGAGTCCCATAGGCTGCGAGCAATAACTATGCATGTCATGAAACAACAGACATTATAAATGTAAGAACAAAAAGAAAAGAACATGAGATATCATATTGCAATAAATTATATAACGCATGTCAGGGGGAATACATGGAGATGGACTTTTCTATCTCAAATCCTAGATCAACTTTAGTGTTAAAACCTGGTTAGATATAGTTTGGAGAGAAACAGAACATTTTAGAATAGATTATAGTTCCAGTTATTACACTATCCTCAGATCAGAAAATTTAATGGTAAGCTAACTTAATATACTCACCAGACAACATTACGGCATGGGTAATAAACAATAAACAATAAATTTGTCGTCGCAAGTGCACAGTCCCGTGTATTGGTATGGTTAGTAATGTCAGCCAATGCCCCTTTTTTGAGAGTGTCCCACACCAGATGCATTAGAGAGCGAGTTTGAAAGCGTTCAGTAACTCTGGGCACCTGAGTAGAGAACTAGAGTTTGCACGCCTGCCTTCTTGTAGCCATGAAGCTATATGGCAATAATCCTGAAATGACTCCGCTACAGTGAGTCTCTGCAACTCATCAACCTGTATGATATCCAGACCTTTATTGAGGACGGGGATCCAGCACTCCGGTAAAAGATATAAGCCGTCAGCTTGCATTGGAATAGTAGTTATCCGTGACAGCCTGTCGTCAACACATAGCTGGTCTTTAACCGGCTCAGATGAGAATGGTCTCCTCTCAACTGCAAAGTCCCCCTCTGTGCCGAGCTGTGTCTCCTGTGCAGATGAGCTCATGTATGTCCACGGCAACACCAGTGCTGGGATTGTAGCTCTGTTATTGATCTGCGCGGTCCCATTTCTCTTGTCAGGTTTAGCAAGAGCCGCCATTTTAGGTAGAGGATTAGCCGCTGTATCACTCTGTCCCCTGATTACGAGTGTGAGATCCTGGAAGTTGACGTCTAGCTGCCGTGTCAACTTCTCTAGTGATCCTCTCACAAATTCAATAAGGTCTGCCATGTTCGATGCTGTAGGCTAGAAACCAAAGCGGTATATGTAGTGGCTTTGTATCAAGTAATCACCGCTGTCACATGGAGCTATCCTGTAGATTATCGCCGCTCAAGAGTCAAAGTAAATGCATAAAATTGCATTAAATAAGGTTGCAGGAAAGTTGCTTTCCCCCTTACGATAAAGGGAATCTAGTGTTGAGTTGAAAAAAAGTATATTAATTGACCCAAATACTGTATACTTAAAGATTTTGGAGGAGCTCAAAATGTAAACGTCCTGTCTCCACTGCAGTTGGCTCCGCCCCCAGACCACTGCTTCTTAACTTGTGACGGGAGGCCCAATGTCAGGGTACCAGGAATCAGACTGAGACGAGAAGTGCAAAAATAATCACACCTTTATTAATAGCAAAAATTAATAAAAAGTCCACAAGTCAAATAACAAACCAGGAGTCAAAACCAGAGCTGGTGGTCAGACGAGCCAAGTCAGGAGCCAAAGCGAATAGTCAGATGAGCCGGAATCAGGAACAAGGAAAACAGCAGAGTCAGGAACAAGCCAGGGATCAGGAACCAGGAAGGACGTCAGACAGCCAGGTAATACACAGGAACTCTCACAAACAGGTCTGAGACAACGCAAAGGCAAAGCATACTGAACAGAGGCCCTTTAAATAATAAGTGATGACATCACAATTCTGAGACTGCATCCTGTCTCACATGGATGATGCCCACCAGTTTGGCCATAAAAGGAAGTGCAGGAAATGAGCAGCATCCCCCACAATGCATCATAGTCAGGAAGAGAGGTGAGTAAAATGGCTGCCAGCAGCACATGGCAAACACAACAGGGAAAAAACCCTGACAGTACCCTCCCCTCAACGACCCCTCCCACACTGGAGGACAAAAGGTTTATTGGGGAAACGGGTATGGAAGGCATGGAGGAGGGCGGGAGCATGAACATCAGAGGAGAGAACCCAAGAACGCTCCTCCGGACCGTAGCCCCTCCAGTGAACCAAATACTGTACACGGCCTCTGGACATATGAGAGTCAATAATGCTGCTGACCTCATACTCCTCATGGTTGTCAACAACGATAGGATGGGGATGAGGCAACACAGTGGTAAACCGATTACAAACCAATTGTTTCAAGAGGGAGACATGAAAAACATTGGAGATGCGCATAGCAGGAGGAAGGTCAAGAGCGTAGGCCACAGGATTAACCCGTCGGAGTATTCGAAAAGGACCAACATAATGGGGAGCCAATTTATTGGAAGGCACATGAAGGTTTAAGTTGTGGGAGGACAGCCAAACTCTCTCACCAACCTGGTAGGAAGGTGCGGGCAGACGCCTATGATCAGCCTGGAATTTTTGGCGCTGCATAGAACAATGAAGGCAATCCTGAATCTGCATCCACGTGGAACGGAGTTGGCGGAAATGCTCCTCCAAAGCCGAAGTACCCTGAGACATGAATGAATCGGGAAACAAGGATGGTTGAAACCCATAATTCGCCATGAACGGGGATAACTTGGAGGAAGCATTAATAGCACTATTTTGAGCAAACTCTGCCCAAGGTAACAGTTCAGACCAATTATTGTGGTGATCTGAGACATAGCAACGGAGGAACTGTTCCAGAGCTTGATTAGACCGTTCCGCAGCCCCATTAAATTGAGGGTGATATGCAGAGGAGAAGGAAAGCTGGATCCCCATTTGAGCACAAAAGGAACACCAAAATCTGGAGACAAACTGGCTACCCCGGTCCGAAACTATCTCCTTGGGTGACCCATCTAAACGGAAGACCTCACGGGCAAAAATTGAAGCAAGCTCCTGAGCGGTAGGCAGCTTCATCAAGGGAATGCAATGTGACATTTTAGAAAAACGGTCAACCACCATAAGGATAACAGTATTGTCATTGGAAACAGGGAGCTCGACAATGAAGTCCATGGAAAGATGTGTCCAAGGACGCTCACCATTAGCAATAGGTTGAAGAAGACCCACAGGACGATGTTGAGGAGTCTTATTCTGTGCACAAACTGAGCAGGAGGCAACATACGCAGTAACATCAGAACGAAGACCTGGCCACCAGAATTGTCAAGCAGACCAAATCATTTGGTTCTTGACTGGGTGACCTGGTCTTTAGGATAGTGGTAAGTGTGCAAAAGTTTAATTTGAAGATTCTCAGGAACAAAACACTTACCACTAGGTTTCTCAGGAGGTGCATTTGTTTGTGCATCCAGGATCTCCTCCCCCAAGGGAGAAGTCAAATTAGTACGTATGGTAGCCAAAATATGGTCAGGAGGTATAACAGGAGTAGGTACAGACTCCTCCTTGGACAGAGGCGAAAATTGTCAAGAGAGGGCATCAGCCCTAACATTCTTAATACCAGGCAGGTAGGAGACAACATAATTAAACCGAGATAAAAATAGCACCCATCTGGCCTGTTGGGGCGACAAACGTTTTGCTTCAGATAGATAAGTTAAATTCTTGTGGTCAGTAAGAATGAGCACTGGCACGCTAGTACTCTCGAGAAGATGCCTCCATTCCTTGAGTGCCAAAATTATGGCCAGTAATTCCCTGTCGCCAATTTCATAATTGCACTCCGCTGGAGACAATTTCTTAGAGAAGAAACCACACGGATGCAAGGAACCGTCAGGCGTAGGACGTTGAGACAAGAGGGCACCTACTCCAGTCTCAGACGCATCGACCTCAAGAATGAAAGGCAGGACAGGGTTAGGATGAGCCAGAACTGGAGCGGCAAAAAGGCAGACTTAAGACTATAAAAGGCCTTAATGGCAGTAGGTGACCAATGGAGTGGATCATTCTCTTTACGGGTCATGTCTGTGATAGGTTTGACCAAGAAAGAAAAGTTTTTAATAAACTTTCTATAGTAATTGGCAAACCCCAAAAAACGTTGGATAGACCGAAGACCAACTGGGCAAGGCCACTACAGAGCTGCAGATAACTTGTCAGGATCCATGGAGAACCCTGCAACGGAGATAACATAACCTAGGAAGGTTACTTGAGTCTGATGGAACATTTCTCAAGTTTACAAAACAGGCCGTTCTCACGTAGTCTCTGAAGAACCCGTGTAACATCAGAACGATGAGCCTCAAGTGTGGGTGAGTGTATGAGGATGTCGTCTAAGTACACCACAACACACTGTTGCAACATATCTTGTAGGACATAATTAATAAATTTGTGAAAAGCAGCAGGAGCATTACTTAGGCCAAAGGGCATTACAAGATACTCATAATGCCCGCTCCTGGTGTTAAATGCTGTTTTCCATTCGTGACCCTCCTTAATCCTAACGAGATTTTGCGCTCCTCTCAAATCAAGTTTAGTAAAGACCGTAGCTCCCTTGAGGCGGTCAAAGAGTTCCGTAATGAGTGGAATAGGATAAGCATTCTTAATGGTAAGACGATTAAGACCCCTATAATCGATACATGGTCTTAACTCGCCACCCTTTTTCTTCACAAAGAAGAAGCCAGCCCCTGCAGGAGAGCAGAATTTGTGGGTTATCCCCCATGACAGAGCATCGGGAACATACTCCTCCATAGCACAATTCCCTGCAACAGACAGAGGGTACACCAGGCCCTGAGGAGGAATGGCTCCGGGTTGCAGGTCTATGACACAATCGTAAGACCGGTGAGGGTGCAACGTACTGGCACGCACCTTGTCAAACACGTCTAGGAATTCTCGGTACTCCTCTGGCAATTGAGATACCGAAGAAGTGCACAAGACTTTAAATGGTTTCCAAAGACAAGTGGAAATACATTGCGGGGACCACGACAACATTTCGGACCTTCGCCAGTAGAGACTGGGATTGTGCTTTTGGAGCCAGAGATAACCCAGAACAACTGGAAGATGCGGAGAGTTTATCACCTGGAACTGGAGGTTTTCAAAATGGAGAACGCCAACAGCCATGGACAACGGAGCAGTTTCGTGAGTAACGAGTGTGGGCTGAAGGGGCCTGCCATCAATGGCCTCAATAGCAAGCGGAATGGACCGAGGCAAAACAGGAATGGAGTGCTTTGATACAAAAGCACTGTCAATGAAATAGCCTGCAGCACCGGAGTCAACAAGAGGCTGAGTAACTATGGAGGAGTCCACCCAGGAAAGGACAACCGTGACCAAAGGTTTCTAATTAAGTGGTTCCGGGGACGAGGATAAACCACCCAAGGTCTGCCCCCGACAGGACCTTAGGCGTGAGCGTTTCCCTGCCGTATAGGACAAGACTTCAAAAGGTGGCCCTGTAACCCTCAATAGAGGCAGAGCCCCTCCCTCCTCCTAAAGGTCCTCTCCGCCGCGGAGAGAAGTGTGAATCCCAACTGCATCGGCTCAGCAGTACCTGGTGACTCGGGACCAGGAGGCATGGGAGGAGAGGTAGGCATGGGTGGGAACGAACACGTAGGAGACAACGGATCAGGAGGCTTCCGCAAGTGCTCCTTGAAAGAGGGCCTCTCTCTGAGTCTGATGTCAATAAGGATCAAAAAAGACACCAATGCCTCGAGATCCTCTGGTAAATCTCTGGCAGCAACTTCATCTTTAATCACATCAGAGAGCCCATGAAAGAAGGTGGCAACAAGGGCTTCATTGTTCCAACCTACCTCTGCGGCAAGCGTACGGAACTCAATAGCATACTGAGCAACAGATCTTGTCCTTGCTGAATGGACATGAGTTGTTTAGCAGCAGAGGAGGAGCGAGCCGGAACATCAAATACCCTTTGAAAGGAGGCCACAAATTCAGGGTAATTTGAAATCACAGGTTTATTAGTCTCCCACAAGGGATTATCCCAGGCAAGAGCTGTGTCAGAGAGTAACGAGATAAGAAATCCCACCTTAGCTCTGTCAGAGGGAAACGCCTGAGGTAACATCTCAAAGTAACAAGGAAAACAGCAGAGTCAGGAACAAGCCAGGGATCAGGAACCAGGAAGGACGTCAGACAGCCAGGTAAAACACAGGAACTCTCGCAAACAGGTCTGAGACAACGCAAAGGCAAAGCATACTGAACAGAGGCCCTTTAAATAATAAGTGATGACATCACAATTCTGAGACTGCATCCTGTCTCACATGGATGATGCACACCAGTCTGGCTATAAAAGGAAGTGCAGGAAATGAGCAGCATCCCCCACAATGCACCATAGTCAGGAAGAGAGGTGAGTAAAATGGCTGACAGCAGCACATGGCAAACACAACAGGGAAAAAAAACCTGACACCCACAAGGGCTCCAGAAGTACATACACAGCTTGTAAAATGTAGTTCTTTATTTAAATCATGAACATTTTAATTTTGACTTCCGTATCCCTTTATTATGGCTGATACTATATTTGAAGTAGAGAGCAATATGATTTCTGCCTTAACCTAAAAGAACAAAATAATGATAATCACATAATGATTAATCTTCAAGTTGACAGACATACATCCATTGTTAGATTTAATTTCACTATATTGTGTAACTGATATGGATTTGGTACCTAAAATAACGTTTCCATTCAATTTAATTTTTGAAGACATGTATCTTCATGGACTTTGATTTCTTTTCTCTAAAAAAGAGTGATGCCCTAAAGTAAAAAGTTTGCACATTTAAATTCAAACAGCTACTCGCTACAGTGTCACTTTTCCTTACTGATGTCATATGAAAGATGAAATTCTGCATTTATAGAAGGATTTTATGCTTCCTCAAACACTAAAGCCCTGACAGCTGTCATGTATTATAAATCATAATTAGGGAGATCTGAAAAGCAATACACAAATCATTGTGTTTTCAAAGCAGCGTCTTACAACAGCATCATTTTCCACTGATTTATAGAAGAGTATCTTTTATTTAAACAAAGTAACATATGTGAAAAAACATATAAGTACATTTGAAATGTATAACAGTAAAGTGCAAATTTATATATACTTATTAGACATGTGCATATATAAAAAATATTTTAGATTAATCACTTGTGACAAAAAAAACAGTTTTGTGTAATATTCTTTAAAGGAATCATTGAGTATTTTTCCAGCTATTTTCTAGATAAATGTCTTCAGCTGTGAGCACCTGGAATGCAGCTTAAAATTAAATATAGCTAGCACTACTGCTACAAGCCAGAAGTACAATTTATTTTGATTGGGTCATCAGAACCCAGCAAGATTACAAATTAATCTTAAAGGAACATGAAACCGCAAATTTTTCTTTCATGATTTAGGCAGAACACACATTTTTAAACAACTTTCCATTTTACTTCTATTATCTAATTTGCTTCATTCTCTTGGTAGTATTTGTTAAATGAGCAGCAATGCACTATTTGTTTCTAAATGAACTCATGGGTGAGCCATTGACAAATGTTTCATATATATATGCAGCCACCAATCAGCAGCTAGAACCTAGGTTCTTTGCTGTTCCTGAGCTATCCTAGATAAACATTTCAGCAAATAATAACAAGAGAAGGAAGCAAATTAAATAATAGAAGTAAATTAGAAGTTGTTTAAAATTGCATGCTCTGTCTAAATCATAAATGTCTGATTATGACTTTACTGTCCCTTTAAATACTTACTGAAGGACAATGTTAAATCCTTATTAAAAATTGTGAATTTGAACTTCTGATGCCTTTTATGCTGTTTGTTTTTAGTTAAAGGACTTTTCAGACAAATTCAACAGATATAACAAAAATGTGTTTTTTTTTCCTCTTAAAACTAATGAATTTGTCTAATACTTTCAGATATCGTTACAAATGTATGCAACCTGTTATAAATATGGAAGCTGGTATTATGGCTAACCTTTTTACTTTAGTGCTCCAATTGCATGTAATCCTCACCACCCAACATTAGGTGGTGACTTTTTTATGACAAGGAGGTGGTAATGCCTTACTGGCATTTGGTTGGCAGAACTTCTATAGGGGCGAGGCTGTGAGTGTTCCATGGGCAGGCAGTGTTGTATCATGGACAGGATTATGTGGAGTTATTGTTTTCATGGGTTGTACTGGGGATGTCCTAGAAATTGGGACATTTGCCCTGATGTTGGGAGCTGCAGGAGATACAGAGGGAGACCTCTTAACAAGTAATAATTGCTCAAGATCTGGTACGGTTGGGAGGCCTGGTAACATCATGTGATGCATCCACACTAACCCTCAGAAAATGTTGCAAGAATAGTATTATATTGCAAATATTCTACCACAGTATTTATGGTGAGTTACATTCTCAACAACTCTATTAGAAAAGAAGCAATTTTGTAAATCTAAATTGTATTAGCACTGCAGAATCTTTTGGCGCTCTACAAATAACCATTAATAATAATAATAATAATAATAATAATTGCAATGCTAAATACTCAGTTTTCCTTGAAACCATTATTGGAAATATAACACAGTATTGATATAAATGCTTAGATAGGTTAGGTTACATTGCAGCTTTTATGGTTAAAGAGACATTAAAGTGCATCTAAAAGAGGGCATTTTAAATGAATTACAGTTTTTGTTTTTGTAAATGGGATTTTCCTGTACTGAGAAAAAACAATATGTTTTTATGCTTTATAAATTTAGAAATCTTTTCTTATTTATATTTTGCATTGCTTCATTTAAAAGGCCTTTATAGTCAAAAATTACATGTTCGTTTCTGTTGGAGCATGTTATTTTATGACTATTGACCCTTTAACCCATTTATGTGGTTGAAACAAACAGTAGTCTAGGATAGATAGCCATAAAATGACATGCTCTAACAGATTATAGCAGCATTTATAAGGCTGGAATAGTCTTCAACATCTAAACTCGAAGAAAATCCATGAAAAGTTCTTCCAATAGACTGTAAATCACTCCAATGCTTGAAAAAAGTTTTTTTTTAAGGACCAATCATGTGATTCAGTAGGGGAGGGGGTGGGTGGGTCCTGGGTGAATGCTAGTTCACATGGTAATGGGTATGAGGTAAGTGAATGTTGAGCACAATTATAGTTTGTCATGGGTAGGTGCAACCAATGGGTAACCATTAGATGTCATGGTGAATTTAGTCACAAGGGTGGCATGGAGGTTCCATGGTGGTTTGATGCCACAGTTGATACAAAAGTTTGGGTACAAAAGTTCTGAGGGAGCTTGAGTGTTACTTTAAGTGAGGGATTCTTCTTTAGGAAGGTGGTAAAGAGATTTGAGAGGAGCAATGTTGCTAACCAAAGGGCATCAAACATTGAATTTAATCCCCATGATTTGAGTATATTCCTGAGCATATAGCTATATTCATATTTATTACACATGCAGTACAGCATGTTTGGATTAGATGGAAAATGTCAAATTAACTTAAACACCAGACCTTAATACAAGTTCAAGGGGTGACAGGTGACTCAAAGTATCCTACAGTATAAAGGGAAACATCTGGTACCTCTTATTATAATAATGACACTTGACTGAACACACACGTTGAGGGTCACAACACCAGTTATTTAGCCAAAGGGACCTTCAAGACTTTTTTGCAGTTTTGCAACAAAATAAAAAAATCTGAAACCCAGAAATTTTATTTTGTGATTTAGACAGAGCATAAGATTTTTATAAAAAGTTTCCAATTTACTTCTATTATTAACTTTGCTTTGTTCCCATTGTATAATTGTGTTGAAGAGATACCTAAGTAGTTGTCTAGAGCACTAGATGGCAGGAAATAGTGCTGCCATCTAGTGCCTTTAAAAATTGATAACATTCTTGCATAATTACTGCCATATAGTGCAGACACGTGTACACTCCTGAGCTTACATCCCTGCCTTTCGACAAAAGTTACAAAAATAATAAATTTGATAATAGAAATAAATTTGAAAGTTGTTTAAAGCTGCATTTTCTATCTGAATCATAAAAGAAAAATTTTGGGTTTCATTTATGTTTAACCCCTTAACAACCAGGTACATCCTACAAAAAATGGTTGTTAACGACCAAGGACGTGTCTGGCACATCCTCAAGGGTTTCAAGCGCTGGAAGTGATCGTTTCCAGTCGCTTTCATGGTATTGCAGTGATGCCTCAATATTGAGGTATCCTGCAATACCCTTTTTTAAGCAACCAATGCAGAGAGAGCCACTCTGTGACCCTCTCTGCATCGTCCAGCGATGGCAGGGATTAGAGGTCCAGGAGAGCGCGCAAGGGGGCAGGAGCATGCGTGAGGGGGCGGGAGCAGGTGGGACCACTACAGGATAATATTAAGTGTAAGGGAAGGAGGGAGAGGGAGGGGGGAATAAGTGTTGAGAAAGGGATCTGGGAGGGGGGGTAGGGTATTAAGGGAGGGCAGCTACACTACAGAAAAATGTTTTTTTTTTTTAATAAAAAAGCAATTTTTCTTTACCAAACTGGGTTTAGAGAGCTGTTGGGAGGGGGGGGGGCAGGGAGGTGGGGGCTAAGGGGGGATCCAACACTGCAGAATATATATATATATAAAAAAAAACATGGAAGGGAACTGCACTCTAAGACCGGACCAGGTACACATCCTGTGACTCAGCAACATCCAGCCCTGGGTGCTAAATAGCACTCCAAAAAAGCTGTGATGTCACCAGAGCCACAGGCAGTTAACCCCAGTCCGGAATGGGTGCAAGAAACAAGGGGGATTACAAACAAAAAGTAATACAACACATAGAAACACCCAGCACTCACCAGCTAGCTCACAGCTAAGATAAAATCACAACTGAAAAGGTTAGTTACCGCATCTGGCCAAATGGGAAAGCTCAGGCACCACGTCAAGGTCCTTTCCACTGCCTGAGTCCCTAACACAGCCACACCATCATGCGAGCTCACAAAGCCAAACAGACTGAGAACAAAGAAGGGGTGCACAGGTGGATGTAATCACCCAGAGAAAATACAAAACATGGAAGGGAACTGCACTCCAAGACCGGACCAGGTACACATCCTGTGACTCAGCAACATCCAGCCCTGGGTGCTAAATAGCACTCCAAAAAAGCTGTGATGTCACCAGAGCCACAGGCAGTTAACCCCAGTCCGGAATGGGTGCAAGAAACAAGGTGGATTACAAACAAAAAGTAATACAACACATAGAAACACCCAGCACTCACCAGCTAGCTCACAGCTAAGATTAAATCACAACTGGAAAGGTTAGTTACTGCATCTGGCCAAATGGGAAAGCTCAGGCACCACGTCAAGGTCCTTTCCACTGCCTGAGTCCCTAACACAGCCACACCATCATGCAAGCTCACAAAGCCAAACTGACTGAGAACAAAGAAGGGGTGCACAGGTGGATGTAATCACCCAGAGAAAATACAAAACATGGAAGGGAACTGCACTCCAAGAGATTTTATCTTAGCTGTGAGCTAGCTGGTGAGTGCTGGGTGTTTCTATGTGTTGTATTACTTTTTGTTTGTAATCCCCCTTGTTTCTTGAACCCATTACGGACTGGGGTTAACTGCCTCTGGCTCTGGTGACATCACAGATTTTTTGGAGTGCTATTTAGCACCCAGGGCTGGATGTTGCTGAGTCACAGGATGTGTACCTGGTCCGGTCTTGGAGTGCAGTTCCCTTCTATGTTTTGTATTTTCTCTGGGTGATTACATCCACCTGTGCACCCCTTCTTTGTTCTCAGTCTGTTTGGCTTTGTGAGCTCGCATGATGGTGTGGCTGTGTTAGGGACTCAGGCAGTGGAAAGGACCTTGACGTGGTGCCTGAGCTTTCCCATTTGGCCAGATGCGGTAACTAACCTTTCCAGTTGTGATTTTATCTTAGCTGTGAGCTAGCTGGTGAGTGCTGGGTGTTTCTATGTGTTGTATTACTTTTTGTTTGCAATCCCCCTTGTTTCTTGCACCCATTCCAGACTGGGGTTAACTGCCTGTGGCTCTGGTGACATCACAGCTTTTTTGGAGTGCTATTTAGCACCCAGGGCTGGATGTTGCTGAGTCACAGGATGTGTACCTGGTCCGGTCTTGGAGTGCAGTTCCCTTCCATGTTTTGTATTTTCTCTGGGTGATTACATCCACCTGTGCACCCCTTCTTTGTTCTCAGTCTGTTTGGCTTTGTGAGCTCGCATGATGGTGTGGCTGTGTTAGGGACTCAGGCAGTGGAAAGGACCTTGACGTGGTGCCTGAGCTTTCCCATTTGGCCAGATGCGGTAACTAACCTTTCCAGTTGTGATTTATCTTAGCTGTGAGCTAGCTGGTGAGTGCTGGGTGTTTCTATGTGTTATATATATATATATATATATATATATATATATATATATAGCCTTTTATTTTAGTACTGGCAGATTTTCTGTTAGTACTTAAGATGGAGGTGACAATTGTGAGGTAGGGGAGGGAAGAGAGCTATTTGAGAGGGGTCAGGGAAAGATCCAGGGGTGGGATGTGTCAGGTGGGAGACTGAACTCTACGATAAAGCTAAAATTAAAACTACAAGCTACCTAATTAATCCCTGCACTGCTGGGCATAATACAAGTGTGGTGCACAGCGGCATTTAGCAGCCTTCTAATTACTAAAAAACAATGCCAAAGCCATAATTGTCTGCTATTTCTGAACAAAGGGGATCCCAGAGAAGCATTTACAACCATTTGTGCCAAAATTGCACAAGCTGTTTGCAAATAATTTCAGTGAGAAACCTAAAGTTTGTGAAAAAGTTAACAATGTTTTTTATTTGATCGCATTTGGCAGTGAAATGGTGGCATGAAATATACCAAAAATGGGCCTAAAAAAAATATATACATGTGAAGGGTTATTAGAGGGATTCCTGACAGTTATCAGTGTTACAATGTAACTATCGCTAATTTTGAAAATAAAAATGTTTTGGAAATAGAGAAATAGAGGAATAGATTCCTCTAAAAGTATACACAGTTAGCACTCCAGAGTCCGCCTAAGATAACTTAGATACAAATGTGAGTTCGAGAAAAATCATAAATTGTCTCCCTCTTGGGAGTCTGGTACCAAAGTCAGTTAAAATATAACTTTTAATTAAATATAACTAAAAACAGAGTGCAACTTAAAATTACGACCTGAGGCAGAGACAACATGACGTGAAATATTTTAACTGACCTTGGTACCAGACTCCCAAGAGGGAGACAATTTATGATTTTTCTCGAACTCACATTTGTATCTAAGTTATCTTAGCTGGACTCTGGAGTGCTAACAGTGTATACTTTTAGAGGAATCTATTCCTCTGTTTCTCTCTTTAAAGTGCAGGGGCTAAGTTGGAGCTCTGAATCACTATTGTTGAAATCAGCAATAGCAGGCTGCTCCCTATGTTATCACTTTAATTCATCTGCAGAAACAAAGATTTGCGAGTGTCACCCATGATGTCAGACACCATCGGTCACGTGGGGTGAACTTGCGGCCACAACAATCTCTAGTAACAAAGTGAATCTCTGAAGGAGCAACGGAGTGGATCACACTCCCGGAATCATATTATAGCAAAGAAGAAAAGGTACTAATTATTTCACAGAGACTGTGTCTAAGAGGAGTCGAACCTTTTGAAGGTAAAAATATATCCTTTATCTTCCTATCTTTTGTGGGGACTGTCTAAGATCAAGTAAATATCAAGTAAATATCAGTTTAAAGCACTAATGCTATCTGACACTTCTGAACTTTTTGCTTGATGTATTGGAAGCACCGGAAACCAGATTGGTGAAACAAAGTAACTTTATTCAAAGAAATCTTTAAAAGCATACATAGCTTTATGGCAATAGAACTCCTACTTCAACGTGAGTGGTGTGTGTCCCACTCCAGGGACTGCTTGCTGACGCGTTTCAGCGCAAAAGGCCGTAATGGTAGCTGCAGTCACTTGTCCTAATGATCATTATATATCCATTAGGACAAGCTAATAGGTTAAAAACTAACTCCACCTCCTTTTACCTGTAGTGGAACTTTAAACACACCTTCAATATGGTTTATTAGATTTATTAAAGGTACTATAAGTATAATAAAAACAACTTATTTACCTTTATCTTACAAATGCATATTTATAAAACCATAACCTCACTTACATTTATTTACACTCCTTTCTTACTTGTTGCAAAAATAATTTTTGTGGTTGCTTTTGAGATAAAACATTGTACACTTAACTCTGTAAATCTCGATTATTCTAGTCATTCTAAGGAACATTCTATACCAATTAATGTGAAAACATATATTAGTTAAGCTTTTATGTTCAATTTAGATAGGCTTATTAATTATGATACAGTAACCATTCTAGTATACATAGTCTCCTATAACCATTCCAAAAAATTATTATTATTGTCAACAATTTCCAGTTAGCAGTTTTCCCTTAAATTAATAATATATCTAGAGAGGATTGGGGGGGAGGGGGAGAAAATATTTATTTGTGAGTGTTTTAGGATCCTTTTAAACACTCATAATTCTTTCTAAGAAACATGTCAATGCTAACAATACTCTACTGTAGATAGTATCAATCGAAACCTTATGGTATTTACTGGTTAATCTGCATAACTAACCTTTCATTTTATGGTTGGAATGTAAATAGCCTAGGCTTTACCATAAATATCTATTATATGATATACTGATATGCATCAACTCCAATTCTCTATAGCAATACTCCAATTCATTCAATTAAATTAAGTTCAGTTAAATACTCAGATATACTATTGGATATACCGGCCCAGTGTTCTTATTCCCAAAAATTGATGAGATCGAACTCTGAATTTAACCCATTGGGTATTCTTGTTCTGAGCCTATGTATCCAATAGGTTTCTCTTTTATACAACACTTTTTCTCTATCACCTCCTCTGTGCCCACATTTCACTAGCTCAATAATTTTCCATCTAAAGGATTTGGTATTACTACCATGCTCTCTTTTGAAATGTTGCACTAGAGGTGTGGTGAGTTTACCAGCCTTGATATTTGTTAAGTGTTCCCTTATCCTTTCTCTGGTTTCTCTCGTTGTTAAACCTGTATACTGTATCCTACATTCAATGCAGGTAATAAGATATACAGCCAAACTCGATCTACAATTTGAACACGAAGAGTGATCAAATTTTTCCCCCGTAACAGTACTTTCAAATCCATCACCTTGTTGTAAGAATTCACACGCTGTACACTGTGAATAACTGCACTTATATGTGCCTTTAAATCTTAACCAGGAGGAGTTATTACTTGGTATTTCAGATTTGAGCAATGTAGGTGCTAAAATATTGCCTATGCTCCTTCCTCTTCTAAAGGCATATCTACACCCTTTTGGTATTATATGTGTCAATTTGTCATCAGCTGTTAGCATTGAGAAATTCTTCCTTAGTATGTTACAAATTTGATGATATTGTAAACTATATTCTGTGATGAATGTGACTCCCTCGAATTTATCGTTATTTCTTTCCTTATGTTTGAAAAAGGAAGTTCTGTCTGTTGCAGCAATTCTATCTTTAGAAGCTTTAATCTCACTGTATTTGTATCCTCTATTTCGAAATCTCTCCTCCAGCTCCTGAGCTTGTCTTTCAAATTCCATATCCAATGTACAGTTTCTCCTTAATCTAATGAACTGCCCATTAAGGACAAACCTGAAGACCCTTTTTGGATGACTGCTCTGGGCATGGAGGAGAGTATTTCCCGAAATAGGTTTCCTATACACCTTAGTGACCACTTTCCCATCATTATTGCCCGACATGTTCACATCCAGATAATTAATGCTTTCAGCATTATATTCATAAGTGAACCTAATGCCTATATCATTTGTATTGAGGGTCTTAACAAACTCTATTGCTTCCACATCATTGCCTTTCCAGATGACCAAAAGGTCATCTATATACCTTTTGTAATACACTATGTTCTCCTTCCAGGGTCCATCACCTGCATAGACGTGGGACAGCTCCCACCAACCCATGAATAGGTTGGCGTACGAGGGGGCAAACTTGGCCCCCATAGCTGTCCCACATCTCTGCAGGTAATAGACTCCCTCAAAGACAAACATGTTATGTGTCAGCAAGAATTGTGTTACCCGCAACACATATGATCGGAAACCTTGATCATAATTTGTGTATCTTTCCAAGCAATACCCTAGTGCTTCCAAACCTTTGTCGTGTGGTATGGATGAGTATAGGGAGGTGACATCAATAGTAAGCCATCCATATCCCTGTTGCCATTGTATCTCATCCATTTCTTGCAACAATTGTTTTGTATCGCATAGGTAGCTTGGTAATTGCTTTACAATTGGCTGCAGAATTTCATCTAACCATTTTGAGAGTGGTTCAATCATAGAACCAATCCCACTGATTATTGGTCTGCCTTTAACTTCTACCAAGGATTTATGAACCTTCGGTAGAAAGTTAAATATAGGGGTAACTGGATTTACAACTAGGAGGTATGAACTGGTTGGTTTGTCTACATAACCCTCTTCAAATTCTTCATCTATTAGATGACTTAATTCACGTTTAAATCTTCCAGTTGGATTGAAATCCAGTGTTTGATATTGTTTGGGGTCTGTAAGTTGCCGTAGTGCTTCTTGGACAAAAAAACTTTTGTCCATTACCACTACAGAACCCCCCTTATCCGCAGAGCGTATTACCAATGTGTTGTTATCTTGAAGATTTTTTAATGTTATGGACTCTTGTCTAGTTAAATTGGAATGTTTCTTCTTTGCTTCTGTTGAATAAGCTAACTGTGTTAGATCTCGTTCTACTCGTTTCTGGAATTGTTCTAATATGTTGCCTCGTGAATGTATAGGATCAAATTTGGAGTTTCCCGACAAGGAGGGACCTTTGTTTGATATTTTTGGACAATTCTCACCCAATTCAACTGTCCCTTCTTCAAAGAGAGACTCCAAGGCCTGTACATCACTAACCTCTTGAAACGATAGGGCCACATTTGATGTTGTAAGATGTGAGTTAATTTCTGTATTTCCTATTCCCCTATCTGTTTGTGTGTTACTGTAATGCTTCTTCAGTGTGAGATTTCTAATCAATTTGTTCACATCTACCAGAGTCTGGAATAAATTAAAGTTCTCAGCTGGAACAAAAGTTAGTCCATAGCTGAGTACTTTTAACTCCAGTTCACTGAGTACATAGGACGACAAATTGATTACAGATGTTAGTTGTACTTTGTTTTTGTTTTTGATCTCCCTCGACGGGGTGGTAGGACTGGTCCTTTCTACTGTATTTCCTTCCCCCCTTCTGATCCTTTTGGGGGTCTGTGAAAACCCTGGGCTATATCTGAACTAGCACCCCCTCTCCAATCTGCACCTGTTGAAACACTCAAATTAGTTACACCAAATTTTGATCTTGATTCTACGTCAGTAGAGTTAACCTCTTTATCTGGAATTGTGACCTGTGTTTCTGATTCTTCCCCTGAGGTGGAATATTCACCTGAGGACTCTGCCTCGCTTTCATTAAAGGTTACTTTTTTAGATTTATTGCCTTTATTTCTGTTTTTCTTGTTCTCTTTGAGGAATCTTTTTTGATCATTCTCTCTTTTATAGTTAGATCTTTGTTTTTTGTTCCAGATATATACCTTGTTTGAATCATAATCCATTGAATCTCTTAAATATTTATCATGCTTAATTTCCATGATCAATGTTTTTGTCTTGGATAATGATTCATGCAAAATACCATCAAACTTGCTGAATAACAGTTCTCTACTACGTGATTGCAGTTCTATTTGTAAAGTATCTATTTCATTTGAGGTTATAGAGAGTAACTTAGATTTAAATTCCAATAACATACCCATCAATTTAAATGAGCAATCCGTTAAAACACTATTCCACACTCTAATAAACTCTATATCTTCCACTATAAAAGTGGGGAACTTATTAATTCTTAGACCCCTTGGAATCATGCCACATTTGATATATTTACCACTACAGGTAAAAGGAGGTGGAGTTAGTTTTTAACCTATTAGCTTGTCCTAATGGATATATAATGATCATTAGGACAAGTGACTGCAGCTACGATTACGGCCTTTTGCGCCGAAACGCGTCATCAAGCAGTCCCTGGAGTGGGACACACACCACTCACGTTGAAGTAGGAGTTCTATTGCCATAAAGCTATGTATGCTTTTAAAGATTTCTTTGAATAAAGTTACTTTGTTTCACCAATCTGGTTTCCGGTGCTTCCAATACATCAAGCAAAGAGTTATTTGGAAACAGTGGTTTGCACGGTTAATGATTGGAATCCTGCAAGCATTAGCCCACTCACCTCACAGGCGGCTGGGACAAGCGATACCGGAAGTGAGGTCTGATGACGTCAGACGCCGAAGGATCGATGGAGATCTGAAGCAAGAGGAGCTAGACTAGTCACTGAGTGTCAATTCCTTGTATTAAACAAGTGGATAGAATTGACACTTACAGTGTGAAGCGGCTCAGCTTCCAAATAGACGGTCACATCAAATATCCAGGTAAAAATACAGCAGCCGGTGTCGATGACCTAAACGGAGGTGAGTGGTGAAGATCCCATTGTACATTTCCACATTTACTATTTGGGACATTGTTATTTGTGAGGTATAACCTAACATACAAGTTGCGGAGTGATCCTTTTTGTGTATATATAGGTGCTGATACTGTTTGCACGTTGATTTACAACATTGAAGTTTCCCTTTGAAGTGTCACAGCACTATTTACCACTTAAGGATTACGCAGGATTACAGTAACTGAAATCTTAAAATGGATCCTACAAACGAAAGTTCAAACATGAAGTTTTACTCCTTACTTACCACATTCGAGAGAGGTGGGGACATTCAAGAGTCAGAGACTGTGTTTTCATCAGATCTTTCAACCTACACTCTAAATAAACTGTTTGATACCATAGAATCACTGTTGATTAAAGAAATGAGACTAAAGTGGGACATATGGACATTACAGAAATATATCAAATGTGGCATGATTCCAAGGGGTCTAAGAATTAATAAGTTCCCCACTTTTATAGTGGAAGATATAGAGTTTATTAGAGTGTGGAATAGTGTTTTAACGGATTGCTCATTTAAATTGATGGGTATGTTATTGGAATTTAAATCTAAGTTACTCTCTATAACCTCAAATGAAATAGATACTTTACAAATAGAACTGCAATCACGTAGTAGAGAACTGTTATTCAGCAAGTTTGATGGTATTTTGCATGAATCATTATCCAAGACAAAAACATTGATCATGGAAATTAAGCATGATAAATATTTAAGAGATTCAATGGATTATGATTCAAACAAGGTATATATCTGGAACAAAAAACAAAGATCTAACTATAAAAGAGAGAATGATAAAAAAAGATTCCCCAAAGAGAACAAGAAAAACAGAAATAAAGGCAATAAATCTAAAAAAGTAACCTTTAATGAAAGCGAGGCAGAGTCCTCAGGTGAATATTCCACCTCAGGGGAAGAATCAGAAACACAGGTCACAATTCCAGATAAAGAGGTTAACTCTACTGACGTAGAATCAAGATCAAAATTTGGTGTAACTAATTTGAGTGTTTCAACAGGTGCAGATTGGAGAGGGGGTGCTAGTTCAGATATAGCCCAGGGTTTTCACAGACCCCCAAAAGGATCAGAAGGGGGGGGAGGAAATACAGTAGAAAAAGGGATATTGAAAGGACCAGTCCTACCACCCCGTCGGGGGAGATCAAAAACAAAAACAAAGTACAACTAACATCTGTAATCAATTTGTCGTCCTATGTACTCAGTGAACTGGAGTTAAAAGTACTCAGCTATGGACTAACTTTTGTTCCAGCTGAGAACTTTAATTTATTCCAGACTCTGGTAGATGTGAACAAATTGATTAGAAATCTCACACTGAAGAAGCATTACAGTAACACACAAACAGATAGGGGAATAGGAAATACAGAAATTAACTCACATCTTACAACATCAAATGTGGCCCTATCGTTTCAAGAGGTTAGTGATGTACAGGCCTTGGAGTCTCTCTTTGAAGAAGGGACAGTTGAATTGGGTGAGAATTGTCCAAAAATATCAAACAAAGGTCCCTCCTTGTCGGGAAACTCCAAATTTGATCCTATACATTCACGAGGCAACATATTAGAACAATTCCAGAAACAAGTAGAACGAGATCTAACACAGTTAGCTTATTCAACAGAAGCAAAGAAGAAACATTCCAATTTAACTAGACAAGAGTCCATAACATAAAAAAATCTTCAAGATAACAACACATTGGTAATACGCTCTGCGGATAAGGGGGGTTCTGTAGTGGTAATGGACAAAAGTTTTTTTGTCCAAGAAGCACTACGGCAACTTACAGACCCCAAACAATATCAAACACTGGATTTCAATCCAACTGGAAGATTTAAACGTGAATTAAGTCATCTAATAGATGAAGGATTTGAAGAGGGTTATGTAGACAAACCAACCAGTTCATACCTCCTAGTTGTAAATCCAGTTACCCCTATATTTAACTTTCTACCGAAGGTTCATAAATCCTTGGTAGAAGTTAAAGGCAGACCAATAATCAGTGGTATTGGTTCTATGATTGAACCACTCTCAAAATGGTTAGATGAAATTCTGCAGCCAATTGTAAAGCAATTACCAAGCTACCTATGCGATACAAAACAATTGTTGCAAGAAATGGATGAGATACAATGGCAACAGGGATATGGATGGCTTACTATTGATGTCACCTCCCTATACTCATCCATACCACACGACAAAGGTTTGGAAGCACTAGGGTATTGCTTGGAAAGATACACAAATTATGATCAAGGTTTCCGATCATATGTGTTGCGGGTAACACAATTCTTGCTGACACATAACATGTTTGTCTTTGAGGGAGTCTATTACCTGCAGAGATGTGGGACAGCTATGGGGGCCAAGTTTGCCCCCTCGTGCGCCAACCTATTCATGGGTTGGTGGGAGCTGTCCCATGTCTATGCAGGTGATGGACCCTGGAAGGAGAACATAGTGTATTACAAAAGGTATATAGATGACCTTTTGGTCATCTGGAAAGGCAATGATGTGGAAGCAATAGAGTTTGTTAAGACCCTCAATACAAATGATATAGGCATTAGGTTCACTTATGAATATAATGCTGAAAGCATTAATTATCTGGATGTGAACATGTCGGGCAATAATGATGGGAAAGTGGTCACTAAGGTGTATAGGAAACCTATTTCGGGAAATACTCTCCTCCATGCCCAGAGCAGTCATCCAAAAAGGGTCTTCAGGTCTGTCCTTAATGGGCAGTTCATTAGATTAAGGAGAAACTGTACATTGGATATGGAATTTGAAAGACAAGCTCAGGAGCTGGAGGAGAGATTTCGAAATAGAGGATACAAATACAGTGAGATTAAAGCTTCTAAAGATAGAATTGCTGCAACAGACAGAACTTCCTTTTTCAAACATAAGGAAAGAAATAACGATAAATTCGAGGGAGTCACATTCATCACAGAATATAGTTTACAATATCATCAAATTTGTAACATACTAAGGAAGAATTTCTCAATGCTAACAGCTGATGACAAATTGACACATATAATACCAAAAGGGTGTAGATATGCCTTTAGAAGAGGAAGGAGCATAGGCAATATTTTAGCACCTACATTGCTCAAATCTGAAATACCAAGTAATAACTCCTCCTGGTTAAGATTTAAAGGCACATATAAGTGCAGTTATTCACAGTGTACAGCGTGTGAATTCTTACAACAAGGTGATGGATTTGAAAGTACTGTTACGGGGGAAAAATTTGATCACTTTTCGTGTTCAAATTGTAGATCGAGTTTGGCTGTATATCTTATTACCTGCATTGAATGTAGGATACAGTATACAGGTTTAACAACGAGAGAAACCAGAGAAAGGATAAGGGAACACTTAACAAATATCAAGGCTGGTAAACTCACCACACCTCTAGTGCAACATTTCAAAAGAGAGCATGGTAGTAATACCAAATCCTTTAGATGGAAAATTATTGAGCTAGTGAAATGTGGGCACAGAGGAGGTGATAGAGAAAAAGTGTTGTATAAAAGAGAAGCCTATTGGATACATAGGCTCAGAACAAGAATACGCAATGGGTTAAATTCAGAGTTTGATCTCATCAATTTTTGGGAATAAGAACACTGGGCCGGTATATCCAATAGTATATCTGAGTATTTAACTGAACTTAATTTAATTGAATGAATTGGAGTATTGCTATAGAGAATTGGAGTTGATGCATATCAGTAT